>NC_054545.1:19233643-19524643 GCF_017654505.1 Polyodon spathula
CAAAGAACCATTGGCAAACTCAGACCACAACATGGTCTCATTTAAGGTGCTTTTTAAAACCCAAAAAGTAATGACTAAAGCGAAGGTTTACAATTTTAGAAAGGCAAACTATAAAGGTATGAAACAAAGACTAACAGAAGTAGATTAGAGTAAAATAAAGAAAATAACCACAGAAAAAGGATGGCTGTTTTTTTTTAATGTAGTACTAGAGGTGCAAAACAATTACATCCCAAAAGCAGACAAATCTAAAACATAATGGCCAAACTGGTATAGTAGATAATTTAAAAAAAAAATCAGTGAATAAAGGCACTTTACAGAGTTTTAAAGGGACCAAAAACAAACTACACAGAAAGAGTACTTGGGACTGCAAATGCAAGTGAAAAAGGAAGTTAGAAAGGCCAAGAGAGAGATAGAAATGAACACTGCTAAGGGGGCTAAAACCAATTCCAAAATGTTTTTCCAATATTACAACAGCAAGAGAACATTCAAAGAGGAGGTTAAATGTCTAAGCGATACAAATGGCAAAATCATAGATGAAGAGAAACAAATCGTAATATATTAAATGATTACTTTTCACAAGTTTTCATAAAGGAGCATATGGATGACATGCCCCACATGTCAACCTGTTCCTATCCTGTTTTAAATAAATAACTTTAGCATAACCGAGGCAGAAGTGTTAAAGGACTAGGAGCTCTTAAAATAAACAAATCCCCTGGGCTAGATGAGATCCTCCAAATAGTACTCAAAGAAATGAAAGAAGTTATTTACAAACCAATAACCAAGATCATGCAACAGTCTCTCGACACAGGGGTGGTAACGACTGACTGGAAAATTGCAAACGTAATACCGATCCACAAAAAGGGAAACAAAACTGAACCAGGTAATTACAGACCAATAAGCCTGACTTCTATTATATGGAAACTATAATAAGATCCAAAATGGAAAATTACCTATATGGTATCCTGGGAGACAATCAGCATGGTTTTAAAAAAAGGGAGATTGTGTCTAACTAACCTGCTTGATTTTTTTGTGAATGCAACATCGACAATGGATAATTGCAAAGCATATGACATGGTTTATTTAGATTTCCAGAAAGCTTTTGACAAAGTCCTGCATAAAAGATTAATTCTCAAACTGAACGCAATAGAGATTCAAGGAAACACATGTACATGGATTAGGATAGAAAACAGAAAGTACTGATTAGAGGAGAAACGTCAAAATGGAGCGAGGTAACCAGTGGAGTACCACAAGGATTAACATTAGGTCCTCTTCTATTCCTAATCTACACTAATGACTTAGATTTTGGTATAGTAAGAAAACTTTATTTTCAAAAATAGTAAGTTAAATTTGCCAATGACACACAAATAGGAGGAGTGGCAAAAACTGATGCAGCAGCAAAGATCATCCAAAATGATCTAGACAGCACCAGAACTGGGCAGACACATGGCAAATTACATTTAACAGAGAAAATTGTAAGGTACTACATGCAGGCAATAACAATGTGCATTATAAATACCATATGGGAGATACTGAAATTGAAGAAGGAATCTATGAAAAAGACCTAAGAGTTTATGTTGTTTATGTTTTTGAACCCAAAACCCAAAACCTTTGCATGAGCAACACAAATTGTCATGTTGCTGTGATTGCTGTCAATTGCCCACCACGTGGGTGAGACAGCAATGCATCAGTTGATGATACCAGAACAAGGTTCTGTAGTGACAAGTGTCATTTTGTCTTTATCTGTGAAGAGAAAGGTGGAACAAGAGTGCTGTGTGTTTCAAGAGAAATGGGGAATTTGGTATTTCTTTGAGGGCATGAATGGAAAGCCAATGTGCTTTATTTGTAAGCAACATAAGAACATAAGAAAGTTTACAAACGAGAGGAGGCCATTCAGCCCATCTTGCTCGTTTGGTTGTTAGTAGCTTATTGATCCCAAAATCTCATCAAGCAGCTTCTTGAAGGATCCCAGGGTGTCAGCTTCAACAACATTACTGGGGAGTTGATTCCAGACCCTCACGATTCTCTGTGTAAAAAAGTGTCTCCTATTTTCTGTTCTGAATGCCTCTTTGTCTAATTTCCATTTGTGACCCCTGATCCTTGTTTCTTTTTTTCAGGTCGAAAAAGTCCCTTGGGTCGACATTGTCAATACCTTTTAGAATTTTGAATACATGAATTAGGTCGCCGCGTAGTCTTCTTTGTTCAAGACTGAACAGATTCAATTCTTTTAGCCTGTCTGCATATGACATGCCTTTTAAGCCCGGAATAATTCTGGTCGCTCTTCTTTGCACTCTTTCTAGAGCAGCAATATCTTTTTTATAGCGAGGTGACCAGAACTGAACACAGTATTCAAGATGAGGTCTTACTAGTGCATTGTACAGTTTTTAAATTACTTCCCTTGATTTAAATTCAACACTTTTCACAATGTATCCGAGCATCTTGTTAGCCTTTTTTATAGCTTCCCCACATTGTCTAGACGAAGACATTTCTGAGTCAGCAAAAACTCCTAGGTCTTTTTCATAGATTCCTTCTCCAATTTCAATATCTCCCATATGATATTTATAATGTACATTTTTATTTCCTGCATACAGTACCTTACACTTTTCTCTATTAAATGTCATTTGCCATGTGTCTGCCCAGTTTTGAATCTTGTCTAGATCATTTTGAATGACCTTTGCTGCTGCAACAGTGTTTGCCACTCCTCCTATTTTTGTGTCATCTGCACATTTAACAAGTGTGCTTACTATACCAGAATCTAAATCATTAATGTAGATTAGGAATAGCAGAGGACCTAATACTGATCCCTGTGGTACACCACTGGTTACCACACTCCATTCTGAGGTTTTTCCTCTAATCAGTACTTTCTGTTTTCTACATGTTAACCGCTCCCTAATCCATGTACATACGTTTCCTTGAGAATTAATCTTTTGTGCGGGACTTTGTCAAAAGCTTTCTGGAAATCTAAATAAACCATGTCATATGCTTTGCAATTATCCATTACCGAAGTTGCATCCTCAAAAAAATCAAGCAAGTTAGTTAGACACGATCTCCCTTTCCTAAAACCATGTTGACTGTCTCCCAGTACCCTGTTACCATATAGGTAATTTTCCATTTTGGATCTTATTATAGTTTCCATAAGTTTGCATATAATAGAAGTCAGGCTTACTTGTCTGTAGTTACCTGGTTCAGTTTTGTTTCCCTTTTTGTGGATCAGTATTACGTTTGCAATTTTCCAGTCTGTCAGTACCACCCCTGTGTCAAGAGACCATGTGTCTGTTGTGAAATAATCCAACATTAAAAGAGACTATGAAGTAAACCATGGCAAGAAATATGATACATATACAAGAACGGTACGTGAAGATAAATACTCTGAATCAGCACAGTCATTGAAAAAGCAACAATCTGTGGTTACTATTGCTTGTAGCATAAGTGATGCTGCTGTTAAGGCAAGCCTGATTGCTCACAAAATTGCTATTTCTTCAAAACCATTTTCTGAGTTTTTGAAGAAATACTGCGGAAATAGTGTCTTGCAAAGCAGCAATCTTACAACAAATCAAAATGTTACTCTCAACTTAACTTGATACTCAAGATATCCTCAGCCCAGTTGTTTGATACAGATGTTGATACGCTGGTTCAAACAAAGGTACCAGGTATCAGGAGCAGGAGTAGCAGTCACTAATGTTCTTTGTCTTTATCTTTTTGCTGAGTGCTAAAAAAAAAAAAAATAGTCAGTATCTATTTATATTTTGCTTTTTTTTGTTGTTGTGCTGGGACGAACATGAATTTTCATATTTGGATATTCATTCAAGATTAGATATTTGTTCGGATATTCGTTTTAAAAACGTTATCAAAGCCATTATATGTAGCACTGTATTAAAGTTGAAAAATATTCCAGAATTAAGAAGGGCCTTACTTTAACCTTGTGAATTAACTACAAAACAAAGAAAGCAATACAGTAGTTAAATCGTGTGTGTATTTCAAGTAAAAACACTTAAAAAAAAAAAAATCACTGCCCTTTTTGGCAATAAACAAAATGGTCTTAGACACGTATTTAAAAGTAATAACATTGGTTTTTAACTTGAATAAACACTTCAAATGAAACACATGTTAAAAAGATGGCGTTGTACAATATAAACAATATTTAGTCACTGTTTTTAGGATTGCTAGGACTGCATCATGAAATAAAATTAAAACGTTGATCAATATACAAGTTTTGCAAGTATAACCTGTATCATAATATTACAGACAGAAACAGAATCCGATTGTAGCGGCGGTAAGAATCCAAGCGCGCAGCTTGTATCTTCAAAATAGAAAGTTATTTTATTTAGCAAAGTGAACAGCAACACCAGGGCTGATCTCTGCTGACAGTCAGAGCGCACCCAGGTGATCTCGGCGGATCAGTCAGAGCGCACTTGCCACTCTCCCATGCCCACTCCCCTCATAGCAGCAGTAGCAGCAGCACTGAGGGAAAGTGAGCAGCTGGCTTCCGCAACAATATATACTGTATGTGTATATGCTATATTATAATATATATATATAATATATAATATATATATTTTAGAGTGTGTCTCTGTGGGGACATCTAGACAATGTGGGGAAGCTATAAAAAAGGCCAACAAGATGCTTAGATATTTAGTAAAAAATATTGAATTTAAATCAAGGGAAGTAATGTTAAACCTTCACAATGCATTAGTAGACCTCACCTAGAATATTGTGTTCAGTTCTGGTTACCTCTCAACAAAAGGGATATTGCTGCTCTAGAAACAGGTCAAAGAAGAGCGATCAGAATTATTCCAGGTTTAAAAGGCATGTCACATGCAGACAGACTAAAATAAATGAATTTATTCAGTCTTGAACAAAGAAGACTACGCGGCGACCTGATTCAAGCATTCGAAATTTTAAAAGGTATTAACAATGTCGGCCCAAGAGACTTTTTCAATGTGAAAAAAGAAACAAGGACAAGGGGTCACAAGTGGAGATTAGATAAAGGGGCATTCAGAACAGAAAATAGGAGTCACTTTTTTACACAGAGAATCGTGGGAATCTGGAACCAACACTCAGTAATGGTGCTTGCGCTACCGCTGGAGAAGAGGCTGCCTCAGGTTAAGTAGCGGCTGGATCAGGTGCAGGTGGGCTGGTTGGCATCCTTGCAGGGGCTTCCACAGGATTGGTTCTTCTCTCATGGGATCTCCTGCACCCTCGATGTCACTACTGCTGTAACATTCATCTTCGTAAACTCAGTCTGCTTCAGAGCCCCTTCATAATTTTCCATCTCTGCTGCATCACAATCGCTGTCTGGTAAAATTTGCAGTAGTTCCAAACACTGCTTTACTGTCCTGTGTCTTCCGTGATCCATTTGCAATGTGTATTGGGGTAACAATTAATTTCTTAGAAAAATGAATGACTATAGTAACCAGAGTGCAGACAGACAGCTGGGCGCGCTAAGCTGTCAAAGCTGATTGATGGGCTATCAGGAGGCTCATTGAAACAATAGCTATGTCAGGAATGCAGACTGATATAATCTTCAATACATGGTGGCAAGTCCTGGCTGATCAACAAAAATATTACTGCAACATTTAAATGTTATAATATGTTTTATAGGTCTTGGTCAATTTGACCCCTCCAGTTGGAATTCATATGATAGTTTTTTATCTCGCTAATTTTTGCAGCTATGCAATTCTTTCTTTGTCAGGGTAATTACACATTTAGAAAAAGTCAGGACAGCACAGCTCTGTATCTTAAACACATGCACCTCTATTTAAATTTTAATTCCAAAAACAGTCAAAATGACCACCTTGGTTGTTCTAGTGTTAATGCAAACAAGTATTTAAAAATGGAATTGGAGCAATATGAAGATTACTATTCTTTCAAGTGCTTCCAGTGGTCAAAAGGATGATTCTGATAAAGCATTGGTCATTGCAGTTATGTAATACAAATACTATGTAAACGTATTTGAATAATGGTGTATTTTCCAGAACAATATAATGAAAGGAGGGTTATCAGTAAGTCCTTTTTTGACCTGCAGCTGGCTTGACAAGTGCATGTCCATTGATAAGTGAAAGACTCCTCTGATGCAATCCACAGCTGCAGCTATTTGTTGTAGTGTTGTACTTGAAACTTGGCTATAGGACAACCTGGCATATTATTCTATGGGAAACTGAGCTGAGATTTGATGACACACATTTGTTTTGTCATCTTGTATTGTTCTAACAGTAGAGGACATTTGTATATCTCGCCTCAAAGTGCCCCCTGCTGATGCCA
Source organism: Polyodon spathula (assembly GCF_017654505.1). Taxonomy (NCBI): domain Eukaryota; kingdom Metazoa; phylum Chordata; class Actinopteri; order Acipenseriformes; family Polyodontidae; genus Polyodon; species Polyodon spathula. The sequence continues at coordinate 19,239,902 of NC_054545.1, forward strand.
ATTTTCAAGTACAATGTTGCAGAAAAGAGCTGAAATGATTCTGATTCTGATTAAATTATTCTGATTCTGATTCTGATTGAATGAAATGATTTTGATTCTGATTGAATTAAATGATTCTGATTTTGATTAAATGAAATTATTCTGATTCAATTATTCTGATTCTGATTCTGATTGAATGAAATGATTCTGATTCTGATTTTGATTAAATGAAATTATTCTGATTTAGATTTTGATTACATGAAATTATTCTGATTCTGATTAAATGAAACAATTCTGATTCTAATTAAATGACTGTGCAGGGTATATTGTCAACTTGATATAACAATATTTTCCAGAAAGAGATTTTTTAAACCAAGAAAATACCTTACAGACACTCATCCTATGAAATAGATATTTAAGGGCCTCCATGTCGGTTATTCACGCTAGGCATTAATGGGTTAAATATACCAACAATTAGAGGTAACAATTTCAGTTTAACTTTACATTAAGGACATTACCATAATCAATGATGTAGGCCCTTGGCATTTGCATGACTACATTTAAACAGGAATGGGGTACTTGGCCAGTTCATGAAATATTCAGTCAATACCCTATTAGGCAATTGCCAGATTGTCTGGGAAAGCAAATTAGTGAGCTGTAATTAATGAGGGAGAGGCTGAAGTGCTGCACACATCCAATTAGAGCCAAACCATGAAGACCAATTTTATTTATTTATCATAAACACAGTCCTAGAAAGGAGCAGTGAGTTTTTGTTCGAGAAGTCATTCAACTGGATGCTCACTGTGGGGTGAACCCTGCTGCTAGGCAGGAATCACCTCCAAAAAGATCAATTGTGAAGTCACTTATACCTGTACCATTCTGGACTCGTAGAAGTAGAATACATTGAAGTTAACAGAAATATTTCCATGTGGATTTAAAGGGACAGCTCATGGGTTATACTCTGGAGAGAAGCATGGTGGGCACGACCAGTATTGCATACATGTATGGGAAGTCCATGGGTTATACTATGGAGAGAATCATTATGTTTTGGGATATGCTTTACTGTTCAGTGGAAAAGTCTCATCACACCTCAACTATGTACTTTAAACACTGCACCTATCACAATAAACAACTGAAATCCCAGAATATTAGCCCTTTGACCATTGAAAACATTCAAACACTGTCTGGGCACTGTGGTCACCAGAAAGACATTTTAAGGTGCTATCAGTCCTCCACATACCCCTATCACTTACAAACTTTAAACAATAATAAAATGGAGTTACTACAGTCCTCTACTCACACATTACTCAAGAGTAACTGTCCCAGTCACCTTTTCAAAAAATATACCTGTTAGGGGGTCATTTTCCAAATTTGATAAAGTATGTTACGATACCCCTTGGCTTTTGTTAGCAGTATCTTTTTGAACAATATTGTATGTGTGTATGCAGTCCATATTATATTTTATAATTACTCTACAATTTGATATTACCTAAAACCTTCTTTTGTGAAACAAAGTTCTTAGTCACTTTACTGTGTTACTCTATATCAATGATGCATCCGTTCAATAATAACAGTGGGTACACTTTCAGTTTCTGCACCTATATGCAGTTGCATGATGTTAGTACACTGCAGCCTGGCAGCTTCCATGCTGTGCAGTGAGGTGTAACACTTCCTGTTACACCTCAATTTAGTGTATGTGTAACACCTAAGCTCAGTTTAGTGTGCGTGTTACCTCAGCTCAGTTTAGTGTGTGTGTTACCTCAGCTCAGTTTAGTGTATGTGTTACACCTCAGCTCAGTTTAGTGTATGTGTTATACCTCAGTTCAGTTTAGTGTGCGTGTTACATCTCAGCTCAGTTTAGTGTGTGTGTTATATCTCAGCTCAGTTTAGTGTATGTGAGTTACACCTCAGTTTACTGTGTGTGTGTTACACCTCAGTTTAATGTGTGTGTTACACCACAGCTCAGATTCGTATGTCTTACACCTCAGTTTAGTGTGTGTGTTACACCTCAGTTTAGTGTATATGTTACACCTCAGTTTACTGTGTGTGTTACACCACAGCTCAGTTTAGTGTGTGTGTTACATCTCAGTTTAGTGTATGTGTTACACCTCAGCTCAGTTTAGTGTGCGTTACACCTCAGCTCAGTTTAGTGTATCTGTTATACCTCAGCTCAGTTTAGTGTATCTGTTACACCTCAGCTCAGTTTAGTGTATCTGTTACACCTCAGCTCAGTTTAGTATATCTGTTACACCTCAGCTCAGTTTTATGTACCACAAGGTAAACTTGTTTATTTTCACATCCCTTAGCAGAGCAGTGACAGGAAACCTGGGCCTGTGCTCCACGGTGGTTGGGTTTTCTGAGACATCGCTGTTCACTTGCAATATCACAGCATGTCATTCCTTTGCTATAGGGTGGATTAATTTTTTAATTAAACTAATGAAAAAAAGAATTGCAGATTTCTTAACGTACACTGTCTGACATAGAAGCGATATTCCTTCATAATAAAAAAATACAAATAAAAGTTTATTGGCAAATATTACATTTAAAGTAATGCAGTTGCAAACAGAAAGGAAGCCCTAGATCCTGTCAGTGGTGACCTTTGAAAGAGCTATGATTTAATCTCCATGCTGTTACCGTCAAGAAGGAGGAAGCATTCCTCTCTCGCTCTTGTACCTGTCAGCTCGTAGGCCCATGGAAGATAGATGGAAAGAAGGGGAGGCGCCAGTGAGGAATTGAATTGTCAAGTTGTATTAGACAGAAAACCTGCCGTGCGGAGGCTCCCACACCTCTCACTGCTTCCACAGGAGTGACAGGGTCAGGCAGCCAGAGACACAGACAAAAGGGAAGACTCGCCAAAGCAAAACACAAACTCACTTTCATTCAGTTTTACTTGGCAACAATGACTGGTTTATAAAAAAAAAATAATCTTGTTCTCTTTTCTTTCACATTATTTTATGAGAGGGTTAGGGTTACAACCAGGGGTCAACAACGTGTCCATTACATGAAATATATTTTTAGAAATATAGAGCTATGCCTAAAAGTTTTGCATCATCCTATATAATTAACTCATTTTGTTTCATAAACTCGAATGAAACCTGCTGAATAATGTTACGAATTACTTACCGCTTTGTAGTTTTCGATATACTTTAAATTATTTTCATATGGTTATTTTTTTTATCGGAATCCTGTTGTGCACAAGTTGGAGATGGAACACATGTTAATTAGGGCAATGCCCACTGGGTGGTACAATTCATAACTTGTGAACAAAACTGTGAAATATGTAAATTTGTAATCTATATGTACAATAAGTACAACAAAATAAAAATCCTTATGCGTAATGGCTAAGGTTAAGGTAGATTTAGACCATTTACAATTCTACTGTACTTACAACTAAGTAACACAATCAAATGTCTGAATGTATTTCTTGTTTGGTGACTTTATTTGGTCATATAGTCATTACAGTTTGGAGTGTGATGTTCCTCCCCTGTGTGGTTCAGGATGACACAAGATGTTTTCATGTTGTCATTCATTAGAGTTCACATTAATAAGTTTCACACACAAGCTCAAATCATGCAGTCAGCACAGCCTGAATGTTCATTACAAATTACTATTTCCATTTTGCACTGTAAACAATTTGTGCATCAATGAAAAATCTGATGAAAAAAAAAATCAATGCCCTAATGGAATGGATACATTAACTGAAAACAGCTTGATAACAATTAGAGGAAAATAATGTTTACTCGGTTCCAGCCACAACACAGATGATTATATTGGTGCCTGTGTGTACATTTAGAAAACAACAAACAGCGCCTGATGGTTTTCAACCTGTACTCAACATTATGTGAGTAGCCTAGTGACAGTGCTGAGCAACCAGACTGACATCAAATTAGTTTTGAAACCACTGACTGTCTCTAATTTAGATGCAAATCGCTTCTCAGGTCAGTCTGCTTTTAACTGAGCAAGACAGTTCAATAATCTACTGTTCAAGTATTGATGCCATGAAATGATAAAATTAGAGTTTTGTATGACGCCATGAAATGACATCATTAGAGGTTTGTGTGATGTCATAAAATGACATCATTAGAGGTTTGTGCCCACAGAGTAAAGTGTATTACAGGTTATAATAAACCAGCCAACTGAAAGAAAAATTGAGGGGGGTGTGTGTGTGTGTGTGTGTGTGTGTGTGTGTGTGTGTGTGTGTACGCGTGCGTGCTGGCCTGCTATCGCCCTTTTGTAATGTGCTCTTACTTAAAAATTCAGTCAGGAGCATAATTTTAGTTTATGTATTACAAATATTTGACCAGGATATGGTAAATTTACTTGGCCTTCTGGAGTTAAGAGACCATTCTTGTTACACCTCAAAACATGAATAGAAGCACAAGTGAAATGTCATTATGGAAACAATGGGATAGAGTCATAATAAATGCCACCATAAAAGCAGTTCTGTGCTTTCCAATGTCACCTTAAAAGAGGCAGCAACATTAACCAAACTGCACTGATGAAATGCAAACTGTATATAGCATACTAACACAAAAGGGTTAAGTAGTCACTGGAAACCCTTTTTGAAATTGAAGCAAACCAAAAATTCTATCAAATCTAACAATAAAAAGTACACTCTGAGCTGTGCAAACACGGTTCCTGAAACAGACAGGGACAAGGTTTTGACAAAGTGAGACAGCAACTAAAAATAAAAAGAAGATTCATTAAGGTCCTCTAAAATGTCTGAAAAGGAAATTACCAGAAATTTTTTTTTGTGTTACTATACCTTTAGATAAACAGTAAATAGAATGTAACATTCATTCTTAAACATCTATGACAGCTCACTGAATAATGCAATTATTTATATGTCTGATTTTGTGTAAAAAATGAAGGCTGTAAAACATGAAAGACCCCTAAACATTTAAATCATATAATGCTTTTTATAGTAATTGCCGTTAAAGCCTCAGAATAGAGAGGGACGTGTAAAACACAAGAACGTATGAGCCTGGTGTATATCATCCAGTTCCATCAGTCCAGCTTCCCCCTATAGAATCATTCTCACATCATCCAGTTCTATCAGTCCAGCTTCCCCCTATAGAATCACTCTCACATCATCCAGTTCCATCAGTCCAGCTTCCCCCTATAGAATCACTCTCACATCATCCAGTTCCATCAGTCCAGCTTCCCCCTATAGAATCACTCTCACATCATCCAGTTCCATCAGTCCAGCTTCCCCCTATAGAATCACTCTCACATCATCCAGTTCCATCAGTCCAGCTTTATATTAAAATCACATTCAAGTTATTTGTTTCTTTCAAAAAATGTCTTAATTATTTCTGGACAATATGCTAAGCTTTTAAAGAAACAGTCCTTTTTGTGTTATACATTGTTTGGTTTGTGGAGTCTGACATGTTGACTACAGATCTTATGAAATTCGAAATGTGCGTGTTGTTGGAAATCAAGTTAAAGCTGAATATGTTGCTAAGTAACACAGTTCAGTGCAATGAGAGTGTATAGAGCGAGATTGCTACACTGTGTTTTGAAGCTGAATAAAAAAAAAAAAAAATCATAGGCATCAATTTCATTTTGTTACATACATAAGTTGGTATGAAAACATTTCTATAAAAACGAAATGGTGCTCTCCAAACCCAGGATGCCGGTACTTGTCTGTGCTGTGCTGTGAGGGTAGGGTGGTGCTCAGGGGTGTGTGCTTGTCTGTGCTGTGCTGTGAGGGTAGGGTGGTGCTCAGGGGTGTGTGTTTGTCTGTGCTGTGCTGTGAGGGTAGGGTGGTGCTCAGGGGTGTGTGTTTGTTTGTGCTGTGCTGTGAGGGTAGGGCTTTGCTCAGGGGTGTGTGTTTGTCTGTGCTGTGCTGTGAGGGTAGGGTGATGCTCAGGGGTGTGTGTTTGTCTGTGCTGTGCTGTGAGGGTAGGGTGGTGCTCAGGGGTGTGTGTTTGTTTGTGTTGTGCTGTGAGGGTAGGGCTTTGCTCAGGGGTGTGTGCTTGTCTGTGCTGTGAGGGTAGGGTGGTGCTCGGGGGGGTGTGTTTGTCTGTGCTGTGCTGTGAGGGTAGGGTAGGGCTTTGCTCAGGGGTGTATGCTTGTCTGTGCTGTGCTGTGAGGGTAGGGTGGTGCTCAGGGGTGTGTGTTTATCTGTGCTGTGCTATGAGGGTAAGGTAGGACTTTGCTCAGGGGTGTGTGCTTGTCTGTGCTGTGAGGGTAGGGTGGTGCTCAGGGATGTGTGCATCCTTACACAGCGCCCTTTCTGGTCAGGATGGAGATTTGCAGCTCAGATTCCTTCTGTCTGTCACAGCATCTCAATATTTCTCAAAAAAAGCCCACAGTCCAAATCCATTCAATACAACTCATAAAAGAAAACAACATCCTATGAACCCCACTTCACAAATTAATATCCCAAAAGCATGTATTCATGAATGCGATAACTATTGAAGTGTCCATAATAAGTTTGTTTCAGTTATTCAGCATATCCATATTGAATATTGGCACACCTTATTTCATATTTTATAAATTGAAATTCATAAAGCAAATTATTAATAATACTACTACTACGACTACTACTACTACTAAAAATAATAATAATAATAATAATAATAATAATAATAATAATAATAATAATAATAATTATTCTTTGTAAATAATGTAAAATAATAATAATCATAATAAAAAATTTCTCCATTTTTTTTTTTTCATTTTCTGAACTAATGGTCTACCTAGAAGGCTTTTAACTAATTCAGATTTTTCTCGCTCTATGTCACAGCTACAGATAGCAATCTGTTAGCTCTGATTGGCAAATCTGTGTTTTGACTGACAGTCTGACCAATATTACCTTCCCACAGTTTATTATTTTTTAGTTTTTTATTTACTAGTTTCAATGGTATGGGGTACAACAAGATAAACATACGTAAGCGCGCTGTTCGCAAAAGGTAGTGTATACGGCTTAAGGCTCATTTGTTTATTCAGTTTACGCTTTGTCATGAAGATTACTTAGAATATCTAATTATACAAATACCTACATTTTGTTTTGTTTTAATAGTGAATGAATTGAAAAAATAAATACAAATCTGAGAACTGCCTTCATGAGGGAAGAAAGAAAGTGACTCATGCGAGTCTCTCGAGTGCAGCTGTTGCTGAGCAGTATATACCCCAGTGAGTTGAGTTGAGTGTATAACAGTCTCTGCTGTTCTTGAAGGATGTCTGTCAGCCGGGGGCTAGCAGAAGCACTCTAGAAAGTGCTAATGTAATGACTGAAGTACCTGCCTGTGGCAGGGTGAGATCCCTGCTTGTTAGTAAAGTGCAGTGCTTTTGCATGGTGGTTGGCAGGGATGGGGTTAATTCCTGTCCCTGCCAAAGACATGTGAGAATGTGGCTGCTCCTAAACAGTGTTAATTGGGAGCAGTCACATCACATAAAAGGAGAGCCCAGGGCTCCATTTGGGGAGGGGAGTTGGTGAATGTAAGTCTGTGTTACCACAATTTCTTTGTAACCTGTATTTTGTGTTAGTAGTGAAAGCGAATGCCCAGCCTATGTTTTTGCATTTTGTATTGGTGGGAAAAGTGAAGCCTCTTCAACCACTGAACTCTCTGAACCATTTGCTTCATAAAAAATTCACTGAGCCGAATCACTTGAAGCACTTTGTGCTCCATAGTGACATCTATTGGTAGAGCCGCGTTATTAAAAATACTTGAACTTGAACATACGAGTTACACATAGGCTGCTGTTGCCTGGAACTTGGCCTTTAGAAATTATGATCTGTAGCCTAATGTACACGATAGACACCATAAAGCATGCTTTACAAAATGAAGTTCTCTGCTATCTGGTTATATATCAACTACACATGTGATTACCCAACAAAAGATTCAGTCACGCATACGCATTTTCATACTTTATACAAATTTAAAATTGTTGTACAGTCCAAAACACGATACTGTTCCTTTAGAAAGGTAGGCATGTCTGCGAGACCTCGGGAAATGTACTAGTGTAAGTATTTCATGTATTTACAGATGTTTGTCAAGCGCAGGATCGAATAACAATTACATGTACCAAAACGCAAAACTTATTTTTTTAAATAAACGAATTGAAAAAAAAGAGAGAGAAATAATAAATGCTTCTTTCCAGGAGTAATCTAGGCTATATTCAACAAAGCACTGTATTGATTCTGGTTCAGTCAGATCACGTGATGTGTTGCTTCACGTGGAACACTCCTTCATATGGTTCGAGGCGGGTTACATCATTTGTTTGCTGCACATGAAGCAGGAAGCAGTGGCCATTTGAATCACCTGAAGCAGTGAACCACTCAATCATGTGACTGATCCGAAGCCTCAATGAGCTCCTGTGAACCATTTCGAGCCTCATTGAGGCAATGAACCTCGTGAATGATTTGAAGGTAACGTAGTTGAATTACTTGAAACCCCTCTCCAAAACTCATAGGCATTTTATTAGGAATAACATTAACGGCTCATTAGTTCAGTGTCTCATCGGTGTCTCTTGGATGGCTAGATTATTACAGATTATTTTTAAGCATACAATATACTTGAAGCGTAACCCCAATTAAAGCCTATTCGACACTAAAAAAAAAAAAAAAAAAAAAAAAAAAAAGTGCATAATACATAGAAACATAACATAATAGTAATGTTTATTGTATTATATTTCAGTAAAACATACTTAAATGCAAATATTTCTACATATAAATCTATATATATTTTTATTTAAAACAAAAAAAAAATACGTATTACATATAAGACTTAGCAGACGCGAACCTGGATCAAGGTCAACTACTTCATCTCACTAAACTCATAGAGCCATTAATGTATTACAATGACAATATTGAATTCAAGACTTCTTTGACAAAGGTTTGAACATAATTTTATTAAAAATAATTTCTGGAAAACGTCTGAAATAATCATTACATTTATTTTTATAATAATTGACAATAATTAAACTCCCCCAATTTCACATAGTAGTAGCCAACATATGAATATACATCAACAAAGCATTATTGATTTGCAGTAAAGCATTCTATTGGTGGTTTGTGTCTTTTGTAAATATACCATCAAAATGTTTCGATAGTGCACCTACGACACCGTCAGCAAGATTATACTCCGTGAGCACGCGTGACTGAATACCCTGAGCGTCTGCAGCTTCAGAGGATCCGTACAACTGCTGCCGTTTGTGTCACGTGATGTATTGCTTCATGTGAACCAACTGAACCTTCGATTCACAGCATTGTTTGCTTCAAATGGTTCGAGATGGGTCGAAGTGGGTGAGGCTTTGTACCCATCACTAGTATTTTGTTTAAACCTTTTTGTTTTGTTTCTGTTTATTTGTTCCTGTGTTTTGTTTTAGTTTTACTTTTTGTTTATTGAAGTGTGCATTGGCGCTTTGTATTGTAGTTCCTGGTCTCCGAGTCTCCTTCCAGCCGCTACCTTGTCACAGTGCCTAACATATTTCCCTTTTAAACTTTCTAAAAATAAATGTATTGCACATAGTGAATCAAATGTACAAATCTACCGTATTCCTTTGAATTTAAGCCACACTTTTTAAACCAATTTTCTCTTCTCAAAAACAGCCTGCGTCTTAAATTCAATTACAGTATTATAGGACCATAAGAGTATATACATGGTCGCCATCGAAGAAAGAGGAACGGTCCACAGACGCTGAACAAATACATTAATGAACTGGTCAAAGTTATAATAAGATTTCCTATATACTGAGTGAGACTGGGTTGTCTGACCAGGAATACAGACTCACTCAACTGCAAGTCAGCCTCTGGCGCAAGTGGAACCACAGATGACTGAATTATAGCCTGCATCGACACAAGACAAACATTGAGTATTCCCAGTTAAACTAAAAGAGATTTAACTGAATATATACAGTATGTGGGAATGTATTACATGTATGAGCAGAGAGAGTGTTTTAAAATATAACAGGGTATGGCCATAAGCTGCTGTACTGTAGAAACCAGGGACCATATGTCGTATTTCTTGTATGAGGAAATGCACCTTTGTAAATGCCTCTATTTTATTTTTTTTCCCTCAAGTTGAGGGTGAGAAATTTGGACTGCATCTTAAATTTGAGGGATTCTTAAATTCAAAGGTATACAGTATTTAATTATTTCTAAAGCAGCCCAGATTATCATGCCTCACTATCCAAAGACAAACCCAGCTCTTTCTGTCCAAAAACGTTTTATGCGTCTTTGCAAAACCTTGTTGCCCAAATGTTGCCAACTTGTTGGCTGTAGGTTTGTTGACCCTGTGACCGCTGCAGGAGTGTGGGCAACAACTGTCATCCTCTTGTTGCCGTCAACAAGCCTTAAGAGTGGGGTGTTTCTCAAGCAGATGCTGCAGTAGTAGAAGGCTTGGTGTGTATATGCTCTGTGAACAAAGGTGCTCAAAATTTTCAGGAAAATGTAGTTCCCCTAGTGCTGATCAAGCTCTTTTTTGTTAGATAATTTAGAGGGCTAGGCTGATCGATTGTGATTGTAAGAACTATGGAGGTGTTGTCGCAACCTCAGGAGGTGCTAGGAACTCTGCCACAGACAGAGTTAGTTCCGAGTGATACGCAGGGATTGGGGGTTCACGAGGAAACAGCTGCACAGGAATATATAGCTTATGTTCAAGCACAAGTGTAAGTTTGGGTCACTTGCCCTTTAAATAGACGCATTGAGTTGGGTTGGGCTCTCTCCGAGTGAAAGATGGCAGACTAAACAATTATTGGAAAAATACAGCCACGTATTTCTGACCAATAAGGGAGATTTAGCGTGTACTTGCCTGGTGTAGCATGAGATCTATGATGATGTTAAGGCCTATATTAAGCAGATCATTAGAGACAGTAGCAGCCCTTATTCTTCACCGATATTTGAGCACCCAGAAAAAACATAGAAGTTTGCGTATGAGTGTAGACTATCGGCAGTTGAATGCAAAGACCCATTACCACGAATTGAAGAATCTCTTGATGCTCTTAGTGGTGCCCATTGGTTTTCTACGGAGGATCTGGTAAATGAGTACAACCAGCTCTTCCTGCTATGTACTGTGCAGTGCTTTGCGATACGTTTGTATAAAAAGCACTATATAAATACTACAAATAAATAAAATAAACCATACAGGAAGCCAATGCAATGCTGCTAACACAGGGATACTGTGTTCGTATGTCTTTGCTCTAGTTAAAACTCTGGCAGAAGCATTTTGCACAAGCTGCAATCGAGATAAAACACAACTTGAAATACCAGAAAAGAAATCATTGCAATAATCAGTAGTAGATTTAATAAAAGCATACATCAGTCTCAGCATCCTGCAGCAAAACAGAACGTCTTAATTATACTCCAGTCATTCACTACTGCCCTATTAAACAAACCTGTGTGCAATTTTGATTAGAAATGACATCATTGGGTATGTAAACCACATTCATTTAAATTTTACTGCTGTAAAACTGGTAGTGGCATAGACAAGCTACTGATGTGGACCCATCACCGGGGCTGCTGCTGCATATTTTTATTTTAAAACATGATATCTGGCATTGCACCAGGATAAAGAAATATCTGTCTGCAATGCATACTTTCAGATTACCTTGCCCTTCCTGGTTCATTTCAGCTGGAGAGTGGGCCTTTTATCCTGTCAGTAGCCAAGCAGCTGTTTCCCCTAATGATTGGCATGCTTTAAACCAGTAAGATGCTTTGAACCAGAAGACACGGCTGGGAGTGATTCGACCTAGCAGGTAAAGCAGTGCCAGATTTCCAGGAATGCAAGACAAGAAAACTGGAAACTTTCTTTAACCATGTCAAGTACCAGAAGTCATGTTTTAAAATGAAAGTACATGTTTGGGATAACATTTTGTTTTTCAAAAGTGCACATTCAAACTATATATAGTGAATAAAAGAGCTTGTCATTTAAGATTTATGAAGTTAATTTGTTATCTACAGCCACTTGAAGCAGATTCAGTGTTACAGAATAGAGCCTATATACTATATATCAATACTGAGCCATCAGAAATATTGACAACGGGTAATAGCTTGGAATGCACAGTTGCATATGGTAGAAGAAATTTCCTATTCTTGGATATGGTCGGGATGCCCCCATGAATTAGCTGTCTGACCACTCTTGGGACCTCCTTGTTGCTCTCTGAAGGGCACTGTGAATTAATAGGACAGTGGTGAGTAATTAAACTAATGAACCTTGGGTTAGTATGGCCTGCCTCAGCACAGGAAGTAGCCCTGCAGAGGAGATGAACGAGAGTGGCAGCTAATTTATGAGCCTGGAGATGCAGATGGACAGGCAATCTTAAGGGAGTTTTACTGAAGCTGCAAAGGGAAACTCAGCATATTCACAGCAGCTAGAGCATACAAACACAGCACACATATACAAGTATATATATACTCCTTGAGACCATCACTTTCAATTAAAATACAAAATGTCTCGTTTTCAATCATTTGACAACACCCACAGTACAGAAATGTTCACTAATGTTCAAAAAAATGATAATATGTAAAACAAAAATGTTGTAAAGCTGGTACATTCATATCTCACAGAAACTGGAGATGAATGGGAAATTAACACAAGGTAAAGGCAATCATCCAAATAAAGCTGAAACACTAATTGATAATGACATACCACGTCTGTACGGCACTGAAACACTACGTTTTTTTTTAAATAAAAAACAACTTGTACAGAACCTTGATTTTATTCTTCTTTAACCATTCTGAAGTAGATTTTGGTGGGTGCTTTGGATCATTGTCATGTTGGAATGTCCAGTTGTGCTTTAAACCAAGTTTTGTTGCAAAGGGTTTCAGATGATTAGCCAATATCTTTTGGTATGCTATGGAATCCATTTTACCATGTATTGGAACTAAATTTCTTGTGCTGTTAGATGAAAAACAGCCCCATAGAAGGATATGACCACCTCCATGCTTGAGACAGTATGTATGGTGGTATACTCCTCACCAGACGTACCAAACATAACCACTATCAATGTTGCCAAATAGCTTGATTTTTTTGTATTATCACTCCACAAAGCTTTGGACCAGAACTCATATCCATCATTCAGATGCCATTTTGCAAAGTTTAAATGATTGTCCTTGTGACGTTTTCCTAAGACTGTCTTTTTCTTTGGCCTGCGACCATTGAGACCTTCACCATGTAATACTTGACCTATGGTTGACATGGAAACCCCAGTCCCACTTGCAGCCAGTTCACTTTGAATATCTTTGGCAGTCAATCTCGGATTGTTATTAACCTTCCTCACAATTCCAGTACCATGAGTCTTGTCATGACTTCTTGATAATAGAAACAATAGTTGAAATTGGGATACTCGAATGCTTGGAAATCCTCTTGTATCGTCGTTCTCCAGCTTTATGACAATAAATAATTTCTGCCTAAGGTCTTCAGATAGCTCTTTACTTGTTGGTAATGACAGCAATCATCCTATGCCTAACCTTTTTATATTCTCTGAATGTTCACCTACAATGCACCATTTTCTAGGTTCTGCATTATCATATTGAAATACTAAGGGTATGAATACTTCTGAATTAGAGTTTTGCACAAAAATTGCTGAAATAAATAATTGTAGACATCTATTTTTGTAACTTTTTTCCTCATCCACAAAAGAAAACTTTTCCTACAAATGATTTTTCCAAAAATTCTTTGTTTTCAAGAAATTTCTAAAAATTATAAATTTCCATTGGGGTATGTAAACTTTTGACTACAACTGTATATATCCCTCGAACAGGATTGTGGGTATGTAGTTTATCCAGTCAGCAAGCAGAAGGCTTGGGAATACAATCATTATTTCATGCTACTGTTTCTTGTATGCAGTACATAATTAATAGGCTGTCGGGTTGCTGTTTTTCTTGTAGTCTGTTTACAGTAGAGCCCCAGGTTTCTAGGCAATGCAGTAAATACAGTGAAGAGTATCTTGCCTTGCTCGCAGTCCTGACATAGCAAAGAGTGAGCAAGAAATACACTCTACTTGAGTGAGATAGACACCGGACACTTAGGAACCTATAGATGAGAACAATATGTCAGATATAGCAAAGAATTTGAACTGCTACAGTAGTTAACTCCAAATCTTCACCTATCCCTCAAAAAGATTTGTCTTGCCTACTACTGTGAACAAAAGCTTAGCATCACCTGGAATTTTAGGACTGATCAATTATACATATATATCCTAATTTTAGGACTGATCATATTAAACATATATATATATATATATATATATATATATATATATATATATATATATATATATATATATATATATATATATATATATATATATATATATATATATATATTAACATAATTTAGATATTTGATTTAACATCATGTAATCAAAGAAACTACAAAATGATACCACAAAAGTCTACTGGAAGCTATAATATTAGTGAAGTATGTCATGTTAGATTTGAACATTTTTAAATTTTTGTCAGTTTTTCATTAAGTATATGGCAAACTACAGACATAATTTATCTTGTCTCTAGACCAGGACCTGATAGTAGTTGAATAGCTGTTACTGTCACACATTGATCTGATAATAGTTGAGTAGCTGTGTAGCAGGGGGAGATCTGTGCTGACTCTACTGGCGTGTTCACAGTACTGCAGGAAGAGGGTGGCAGTCGTCCAACAACCGCCTGTGAGTCATGGCAGTGACACGGGGAGGTGGGAAAGTGGGTGTGTGGACTTTCCCCCTCTCTGAATGGCTGAGAGGCGAGTCTCAGGAGATTGCTAGCCCTATAAAAAAATGCTCTGCTGTTTCCTCAGGTCTGCCCTTTAAATGCGCCGAGAGTGCGGAAGCGCTGGTCCACGACCGAGAACCAGTCAGAGAGAACGGAACGGAGGTTCAGAGCGAGACAGTGAGGGCGGGGAACCCTTGGGCAGACCCCTTAAAAGTTTAGCTGAGCAGGCTAGTTAGCCGGCAGCGTAGGACGGGTCTCACGGGCAGCGGCGACCGGGATATTGCTGCAGAGTGCAGCACCTTTTCTTTATAGTTTTGTTACTGTTTTATTTTCCCTGTTTCTTTGTGCCTTCTGTTTTGAATTATTGTTTCGAAGCACCTGAAAGGGCGCCGGCATTGTGTACCCTTGCTTGGTATGCCAGTGGTTCTGTTTACCATCGCTGGTAAATCAGACCACGGACCCACAGCGCCATCAGCGGGCTAAAAAGAAATAAGGCACTCTGCAAAATAAAACTGGGCACCTGTGTGGTGATTTCAAGTACACCTGTCTGTCTCCTGGTCAGTGAATTACCCACAACCCTTCCACAAGCTGTGTGACAGAAATATAAATATTAACCTATAGGTGGGGTTCAAGGGGAGGAGCTAGGCACCAACAACCTATCATCTCCTGTCATCAATTAAATCTACCTTATTTAAACATTAGTCACCTCTACCTAGCTGTGTTGTGTTTTTTTGTTTGGCATAAACCTAAGCGATTTCAAGACCCATCAACTTTCGTATACCTCAATAATGGAGTACTTACAACAGTTGTCGTCGGATTCAGAGGATTCCCAGGATTTTCCGCCATTACCAGATCATTCTCCTCCAGCTTCAATCCAGGGTCCATCCAGTCTCCGTTTTTTCTGCCCTTCTGGTATTTCAGTTACATCTGATCAGGCTCCCGATCAGGCTCTCGTCCAGGTTCCAGTTCAAATGTTGCCTACTGTTCCTGCCACTCAAACATCGAATCTGCGCCGATCCAAGCGACTTCGGCCTCAGGACACCCCTCCGGATCGATTGTTTTGGAAGGACTGGCCCGTGAATAAATTGATAAAAACCCTCCTTAAAAACGGTAATGCGATTCCAGCAGGGAGTGATAGAGAGTCTCTTTTTATTCTCTATTGCAATTTAGACTCAGCAGAACCAGTCTTTCCTCCGAAAAAACATGATCAGCAGCGCCCAGCCATTCAGCGTCCTAAAACAGACAGCAGGCAGTCTATTCCGTATCAAATCATCCCCCACAACTAGCACCGCTAACCAGCAGCCAGCCATTGAAATCCAACATTCGCAAATATTTAACGAGATAAAATCATTTATGCAGCCTTTTGCCGATACTCTTTCTTCGGTCAGTTCTCAACTGTTGGATCTAGATAAAAGGGTGCCTAATGTGGAACAGGGAAAACAATCTACAGCGCTGTCATTAATTACAGCATCAAATACTGCAGCGCTGCCTACAGCTTCTTCCAGTCCAGCCCTAATTTCAGCCAGCGAAGCAGATCCTCCAATATACAACCTTGCTACTGCCTTTACATACGGATCCTCCTCTCCAACTACTGTTAGACATCACACTGTATCTCCACAAATCAGATGTAACATTCTCGAAGGTAAGGACATTAATCTTGTTTCACTATTAATGACGACTTCGGAATTCTTGGACCATAGAGTAGTGGATTGCGGAGATTTGGCAGTAACTCTAAAATCCAGAGATCCCAGACTGCTTAAAAATCTTACATTAGGGGAATTTGTGCTTGCGTTCTCCACATTCAGAGATGTGTTATGCTCGGTATATTCTAACCGCAGAGCTGAATTGGACTCATATGAATACTACATCATGGAGCTGTCTGTCAGATATGGAGGGACTATGTTTTTTGAGTATCATAAAGCATTTTCTGCAAAAGCAGCAGCGATATTGGCAGCAGATAATCACATCATCAATTGGGCACAACCTGACCCAGATATATTTAACAGAATTTTTGGTGGTTTAAGAGCTAACGCATGAGGGGTCTGCACTTCAACAGCTCACTCAACGTCCCTCTGCCCTAAAGCTGCAATTGCATCCATTTCTAAAGCACCCGGTTTCGCCGTTAATTCATACAGGTCTTCAGTACCTTATCCTATACATTCTTCAGCTCCCCTCGATCAATCCACAAGGAAAGACAAATACGGGCGCAGTATTAGATTTTATTTTATCTATGTTTTATGATGATTTAATTTCAGCTCCACACGATAAGGTTTTATTTAACCAATAGTAGCAGCTGCCCAGCTATGGGGTCATCTCTGGTCTAAGAAATCAATATTATTTTACTGTGATAATTCATCATCAACTACAGTGCATATTATAAATAAATGAAGTTTCTCTTCCCCTCTTATCATGAAATTGCTACGGCGGCTAGTATTGATTTCAGTCTAATAATTTCTTAATACAAGCTCGCCACCTACCGGGCATTTTTAATAATGCAGCTGATGCTCTTTCTCGTTTCCAAATTTCCAAATTCCACAGTTTGCTGCCCACAGCTTTGCAATATCCAGCAGCAACGCCACAGTTCAATCAGCTGATTTTCAACTAAATCCAACTATTAATAAACTTATTTCACCTCAAGATTACATGGCATCAGCACTTGCCCCATCTACCAGATCCTCGTACTCTACAGGCTGGGCATGTTATGTAACTTTTTGCTGCAGTGGCCCCAAGCTCATCCCAGATTCTCATTTCATCTTATTTCTTCGCATTTCAAAAACAGATCAACTGCGGCAAGGACAATGTATTCAGCTTTCTAAGATCAACTCTCCTCTGTGTGCCTTCACTTCCATGTTGAAGTACATTGCAGAACGCAAGGCCATTTCATCCTCCGACGCTTTGTTTATCAATTCAAGCCGGTCCATTGTATCAAGGCATTGGTTTTCAACACACCTTTCCACCATGGTGTCCAGAGCAGGTCTTCCTTCGCAATTCTACACTCCTCATTCATTTAAAATAGGGGCAGCTACTTCAGCTGCAAAAGCCAACATTAACCAGCATTTAATAAAAAATATGGTGCGCTGGATCATCAGCAGTTGAAACTTGTATTCGTTCTTCATCATCTGAAATATCCTCCGCACATCAGTCCATTGCTAGTATGTCTGGAGTGGGGATGACCTTTCTGCCTGAGCCACCAAAGATTTCCCCTAAGAAATAAAATTAAAAGAAAGGGTTTTTTTTTCTTTCCACTGTGCAGAGGGTCTTCACATAGTCATTAGGGTACAGTCTACTAACCCCTTTGTCACGTTAAGTGTTTGTTTTCTTTCGTCTAAATGATTTCTTTTTTCTTCTTATGCATTGGTGGTTCTCTCTTTTTTCTTCTTCACATTGCGTCAGTGGGGAGCCGGGAGTCCATGTTTTGGGGGTTAGTGATTCCACTTTCTCCAACCCTTTGTTAAGCTCCACTTCATTTACCTCATAGAGGTACCCCTACTGTATATATTGGGTCAGGAAGAGCCGGAACCTCTTTTGTGTTGACAACACCAATTCATGTTTCTCTTTCCGGTTCGCGAGCCTCTTTGTATGTCGGGTAACCTCAGAGGCGGTGCCCCTCTCGTGTGTCGGGTCACCTCAAAGACGGTGGCCCCCCTCCTGTTTATCGTGTCTATTGATCAAGTAAATGTTGGGCCTTGAAGAGGTGGAACCCCTCTCTCCATGTGTATATGTTTACTAACTCTGTCAATAAACACTATCAGGGGCCATAGCTCCACCCCGTGAATGAATCTTGGTTGTAAATCTCCCTCCCAACCTGCGAGGGAAGTAAAGTCCTTTGGACAGGTTTGGGAAGTCAGTCAGACTGGAAGAAGGCGAGACTCCGTTGCAAGAATGTATTGACCTGAAAGGGAAACGACGTAGCAGCCGCAGATTGTAGCGACAGCTGCACTTGTTTACCAAGGGGTCATGTATGACAGCATAAAAGGGGACGGAGAATTGCAATCTACTCCTTCGCTTGGTTTTTGTATAGAGAACTGGAAGGACTGGTAGATACCCAGTGAAAACTGAAAAAGATATTTGTCAGTGTTTTGTTTGTTTGTTGCTGTTAGTAATTGTCTTTGTTTGTGAACCACCAGACGTCTAACACGAATCCGGAGCTGTCACCTTGGGCCAGCACAAAGCCGGATCAACACTCCCCCTACCACTAGCACTACTGCACGCACCCGGACTGGTGACGGTGTCGAGTATTATTGTGGGGTGGTGTGGCAAAGTGCTCGCCCCTGTGTGTATTATATGTTGTGTGTTAATGTTGGTGTATAGTCATTGGTACACGGGATATAAACGGGTCTGTGTAACACAAGTGTTTAAAATGTGTATTTCTATTTAGGCATGAGGATTGCATAACACTTTATGTGCAAGTAAAATGTAATAATAAGTGAGCACGGGGAATTGCACTTTATTAATTCACATGCAGTTGTACTGCGACTCCAATTGAATGATTGATTAGCAGTCAAGTCTCGGTACAACTGCATAAAAGCAACATGTTTTCACATACTCCGGGTTGTGTGTTCGGCGAGTGGAGAATGGGATAGGAGATGGAGGTAATACTTGTGATAAGAATATTAGTTAAATATGTCAGAACTGGGATTACCAGCGCCCCCTGGACGCAGACCAGAGCAGGAACCACAATTTCTTGTTTAAAAAAAAAAAAAAAAAAAGGAGCTGCCTCTGCCTCCGCCACCTCCACCAGCAGAAGGTGAATGCCTGCTGGGTCCCTGTCCACCAGCAGAGGGTGAATGCCTGCTGGGTCCCTGTCCACCAGCAGAGGGTGAATGCCTGCTGGGTCCCTGTCCACCAGCAGAGGATGAATACCTGCTGGTATCATTTCCCCCACCAGCAGAGGATGAAAGCCTGCTGGTATCACTTCCTCCACCAGCAGAGGATGAATGCCTGCTGGTATCACTTCCCCCACCAGCAGAGGATGAAAGCCTGCTGGTATCACTTCCCCCACCAGCAGAGGATGAATGCCTGCTGGTATCACTTCCCCCACCAGCAGAGGATGAAAGCCTGCTGGTATCACTTCCCCCTCCAGCAGAGGATGAATGCCTGCTGGCATCACTTTCCCCACCAGCAGAGGATGAATGCCTGCTGGTATCACTTCCCCCTCCAGCAGAGGATGAATGCCTGCTGGTATCACTTCCCCCACCATCACGAGGAGAGGAGCTGGAGCTTCCTCTGCCTCCATCACCATCTGGGGGAGAGGAGCAGGAGCTGCCTCTCCCTTCACCAGAAGGACCAGGACTAGATGCTGGCGGTCCTCAGCAGCCCTTGGATAGGCTGCTGAGGGAAGCACGGGGAAGAACCACTCTCCACAGTGGCCGAGAAGAGGGCCAACACCTGCACACCAGCTTGTCCAGACTCCCTGTCTCGCTTCGCCCAAGGATGCCTGCCTTGCTTCGCCCAAGGATGCCTTCCACGTTTCGCCCAAGGATGCCTGCCTGGCATCGACTAGGGTTGCCTGTCGTTCCGCATCGCCTGGGGTTGCCTGCCACTCCGCATCTCCTGGGGTTGCCAGCCGCTTCGCATTGCCTGGGGTCGCTGGAACTGCTTTGCCTGGGGTTGCCAGCCGCTCCGCATTGCCTGGGGTTGCTGGAACTGCTTCGCCAGGGGTCGCAGTCGGCTCTGCTTGGCTGCAGGGGTCAGTGTGGCTGGAGCCCCACCAGAGGGAGCTACCGGCTATGAAAAAGGGGGGAGAGGTCAGGAGACCACCTTTCCCCGCAGCAATTTCCCTACAGGAGTTCTGGGGGCTGGAGCCCCACCAGAGGGAGCTGCCAGCTATGAAAAAGGGGGGAGAGGTCAGGAGACCATGTTCCCCAGCAGCAGTTTCGCTGCTGGAGATCTTTGGGGAGATCTGGAGACCACCAACCCCAACAGCTTTTCCTCTGCTGGAAGGAGTCAGTCTGGGAGCTGTCAGCACGTCTGCTGACAGTGGCACCATTGGCAGATTCGCCCCACTGTCAGCACGTTTGTTTCCAGTAGCACAGCTTAGCTACTGGCAACATTGCCGCCATCAACCCCTTAAAGTTCCTGTTCTTGGCCCAGGACTTTGAGCAAGACTTTTGGGATTTTAAGGGGGGAGGTGGCCATTGCACAAGGGGCGGTATATGTGGCAAAGTGCCCGCCCCTGTGTGTATTATATGTTGTGTGTTAATGTTGGTATATAGTCATTGGTATACGGGATATAAATGGGTCTGTGTAACACGAGTGTTTAAAATGTGTGTTTCTATTTAGGCAAAAGGATTGCATAGCACTTCACGTGCAAGTAAAACGTAATAATATGTGAGCACGAGGAATTGCACTTTATTAATTCACGTGCAGTTGTATTGCAACTCCAACTGAATGATTGATTAGCAGTCGAGTCTCGATACAACTGCATAAAAGCAACATGTTTTCACATGTGTGTTCGGTGAGTGGAGAACGGGATAGGAGACGGAGGTAATACTTGTGATAAGAATATTAGTTAAATATCTGCTCACCGTGTTTGTCTGTATAGTCCGTTTTGTTTGTCTTTTTGTTTTGGCGACGAGTGCCGTGTCCTGTGTTTTTTGTATGTTATGACCTTTTTATTCTCTGTTCTGTTTATTTATTAAATGCTGAGCGAGACCATTCTCTCAGCTCCACCAAACTCCACCTTTCTTGTTATTTATTTCCTGTTTCTGGTCTGACATCTGACAGGTGCTGTGCTTCACAAGATTTATATGAAAACACAAGCAGTGTACTCAGTGATGATGACAACAACCACAGGCTATTCTGTGTAAATGCGTGATGAATCATCCCTGTGAGAGGAGCTTGTGTGAGTTTGCAAATCTGCAGCTGTCGACTGCACCACCACCGCAGCTGTTAATGTCTAATAAAGCATTTCATCTGGTAACTTCATTCCGTATCTTCACTTTGACCTGAGATCTAAGATTGCCGCCATTTTGGGGTTGTGATGTTTTGCTTTCTGAATGATAAACACTTAACGCTTCGAAACATTAGCCTTGGTACATGGCTGTTTTCTGTGTTTTCTGTTTCCCATAATAATTCTTACAGTAACTTTAAAATAGTCTCGGTACGTTCAAAGATGCATTTCAATTACACCCGATCCTCAATTAACCTATTATTTGTTTTTGGAATCCTATCTACACAAACAACAATGCAGTGCTCCCTAATGTCCAGCTAAGGTGCTAGTTGGTGTCAGAAGAGGGCTGTATATAGTCGCTGTGAGTAACCTGCACAATTGTTGTAACCTGCATACCTGCTGTAATTCCAATATTCTCAATAAAGAAGTACAAACATCTTCTAAGAGAGCACAAGTTCAGTAACAGCATATTACGATCTGGGATGGGCAACTTTATAACGCTCTAGATGTTAATGAAGCAAATGCTAGGTAGTATAACGACTCCCTCTGAAATAGGACCCTGGGAACTCAATTAAATCTGATATGACTGTGGTTTATTTATTTGTTTGTGGAAGTGAGGTAATTTACATTTCGGAAGCTTCAAGTACCTTGCATCGAAAAACAATTCCCTCGAAAACTTTGTGGTTTCGATTATCGTTGGACATTATTAAGTTCAACGCTTTGAAGTTTAATTTCCACCTTTCATGCATATATTAACAAATATAAAATTAACAGGACTGTATAATAGTTTGATTCAGAGTAGTGAATCATTACAGTTGGACACGTGTACAACTACTATATTGGTAGTAATACATGTATATGTACAGTAATATAATAAGAATGCTGCAGATCATTTCAGATGTCCTGTATGCTAAAAAAAGAGGGAGTGATTTTTGGGACATTGTGTGTCTTGATGGGAGCAGCTGGGACACGCAACAGGAGATGCTTTGTTAAGCAACCAATTGACCAGATGGGCTCGTCCAGTGCTGAGCTGATCTGGAGGTCCGGATTGGCTGGGGGGCGTGCCCGAGGAGGCTGAGCACAGTTCAAGCACGGTCACAGCCGTACAGACGAGCTCCGACCAAAAGTTTGCTGTGTTGACTTCGAGGAGGACAGTGCCCGCTCCATGGAGAGAACTGCTACAGGAAACCCTTCCACTCCAAGACAGTGCTCGTGAAGGCACTGCCCAGCCGAGACCATGTGAAGAGGCTGGAGTCGCGGTGAGGATGATGGGACTCTGGGAGCGCAGAAGTAGGTCAGTATAGAGAGGGTTTGCGTAGTGTAGCAGGTTCCTGGAGCGGGACGTTCCTTTTAGTGGGACTAGCGCTCGCCTTGTGTGGCAAACTTATTTTTAGCTTTGTTTTCATTCTTAAATCTGACACTAGGGCTGCCATTGCTGGTACCATAGTGTCAGCACTTGTATTGTTAATGAAGCTGTGTTTGCCTTAATATTATTCACTGGCGACCCAGGTATGTAACATTGCCCCGTTATATGCATGTATACATTTTTGTATACGTCTTGCTATATTGATTTTAGTTCAATAACCATAACTCCTCCTGTTTGAATGAGTGTGAACAATCAATTGACGTCAGAGCATACCACAGACCATGCGCAGTTTAGCTGTGCTCTGACAAAATGCACAATTATTTTTAAAGTTAGTCCACAGAGCTTCCTGCTGTTTTGTTTAATGCATTTCCTGCTCTCTTTTGCCATCTGGTGGCAGGACTAATGAAATGCAGCTGATTCAAAGCTGGTCAGAAATTTTTAAGTTATCGCACTGCAGCAGTAGCGTAACAGGTGACTAGCTGGTTTTGGCTGCCACTGTAGTTTTGATATATGGACCATTTTTTGATTTTTTAATGTATTTTAACATGTTTGCCATGGTAACTTCACTTTATGGTATAAAAATTGACCAGAAAAAAATTGTTTTATCACATTTAACATGTGTTGTCACCTTATGCCCATGGGACTTCAAGGGACCCTGGAATGTTTTTTTTATTTGATGCAATTTCATTTAGAATGGTTGTAGTTACAGAAAAACTTTCTCGAAAATTGGGCCGTTCAATCTCTGTCTGTCTCAGAGAATGCCCTTGTTGGATAAATGTGTTTTGGAGATTGATGAGTCTGTGAGTGTGTCTCTGTCCATTTCATCTGAGCAATTGTGCTGGTATTGAATTGCTTGGCTGTACATCACGGATTTCTTAGTAGGCTGTGGAATGGTGGAGGTACCTGTGACAGGCAGTTAGGCTGCATGTATTTCTAGTTAGTAGGAATGTTTTTTTGGTACTTACATGTTTCATTTAGGTTGCAGAGATTAAAGCTTGTACTGTCTTATATTGTTCAATGCTTTGTCATAAGCATGATATAAAGTATTAGCACACATATGATAGTACCATGAAAGAGGAAGTTACATTTTTTGTAGTTAGAATACTTTAGCAGACATTATTGTTTAGCCTAAATTAAGTTACTATTGCTATTGTAGTCTTTTTGGTACTTCATTCTTGATAGGCACAATCACTTTCTTCGTTCCCTGCAGCTTCATCCTCACTGCTGTTGAATCTCTAGCACACAGGGCAGACAGCATGGTATTTGTTGAATCTCCAGCACACAGGGCAGACCGTCTGGTATTTGTTGAATCTCTAGCACACAGGGCAGACAGCATGGTATTTGTTGAATCTCCAGCACACAGGGCAGACAGCGTGGTATTTGTTGAATCTCCAGCACACAGGGCAGACAGCATGGTATTTGTTGAATCTCCAGCACACAGGGCAGACCGTCTGGTATTTGTTGAATCTCAGGCACACAGGGCAGACAGCATGGTATTTTTTGAATCTCAAGCACACAGGGCAGACAGCATGGTATTTGTTGAATCTCCAGCACACAGGGCAGACCGTCTGGTATTTGTTGAATCTCAGGCACACAGGGCAGACAGCATGGTATTTTTTGAATCTCAAGCACACAGGGCAGACAGCGTGGTATTTGTTGAATCTCCAGCACACAGGGCAGACAGCATGGTATTTGTTGAATCTCCAGCACACAGGGCAGACAGCATGGTATTTGTTGAATCTCAGGCACACAGGGCAGACAGCATGGTATTTGTTGAATCTCAGGCACACAGGGCAGACAGCATGGTATTTGTTGAATCTCAGGGACACAGGGTAGAAAGCACAATCATCTTTTCCAGCTCTGTGGGAGGGCAAGAGACCTGCGTGTGAGGAGTGGGTTTTTTGTGTGTATATATTGTAAATAATGTTGTGTGTGTATATATTGTAAATAGTGTTGCATGTTTATTTATTGTAAATAGTTGATGATGATCCTGATACTCCTGAGAGAGCCTGCCTGCTGTGTGTGATTGCCAGCTATGGAATCGAATCAGCAGGTTGGTGTGTTCCGGCAGGGTGTTGTGTATAAAAAGGTCCTGATTGTAAACCTCATGGCTGCTGCAAAGCCACAACAAATGCCAGAATTACAACCATCCATGTGTGTCAGCTCCAACCTCCGTCTCGGTCTATCAAGCAGCGAATACGCACTCATGCCTCCCCTCTCAATGAAAAAACCATTCACAAGATTCCTCAATAACTGCACAGGTGTTCTGTTGGGGGCTACCATGTCTCCATTCTGCAATTCTTCAGGTTTTATTGTTCTGAGGAGCACTACAGGAACATAAGCAACTGTTGTGTGCTGCTTTAGGTGCTTTCTGAATACCAGTTAGTACTTTGTTTAGAGCTGTTGTAGCCAGACACATTTAGTGATTGCTGCCAAAATGAAGGTTTCAGACAATGGGGGAAAATTCAGAACAGACTTGTATTTGCATATATGTTATGTGTGTAATGATGTACATATGATCTTGATTAATATGCTTTTTGAGATTCCATGGGTTTGGAGAAGATGTATAGATAATCAGCAATACTGGTTAACATGCTGCTTGTAATTTACAGATTGATTTTAGACAGTACATCTCATTTGTTTCCACATAGGAAGAGAGACCCTGTGTGTGATGCTGTTCATATTGTAACTGCTTCCAGTTCAGGTTATCTTGGTGTGCTCTTCAAATATATAATAAACTCTCTGTCAGCATACCGATAAAAACTAATATAATAATAGTGTTTTTGTGTGCAATGCAACAGATATCACCTTGCTAGTAAGTATGTGGAAACAATTACAAAAATAATTACAGTAATAACAATAATACATTCATATGTGTTGTGCTGTTTATTTTCATTGCATTGTCACATCTAAATTGAAAAAATCTTCAGCTAAACTGAAGTTGTATTTTGGCAGCTATTCAGATTATGCATTTACAATTTCAGTCATAAACTTAAAGCTCTCTTAGTCACCTAAAGTTAAGCACTCAATAAATGATTTATGAATGAGGCCCCATGTTGTTTTTAGACTAATCTGACGAATCCTGTTGAGGGCCGTTCAATTTAAATTAATCTCATTAGGTTGGGTGAGGGTGTGTCACTTGGCTGTCTCTGAGTTGTCGGGAGGCAGGACTTAGGGGGACTATCGACCAATAAAAGTAATGGGCGGTGGTTCCTACTCTCTTGCCCTTCTAGGTGAAAACACAGCAGGAGCTCTGCTCGGGGACTTGGAGTAACTAAAAGAGTGCCAATATCAGGAGCGAGAACAAAGACCAAATCAAGGTGGCAGGCTGGCTAAGGCTACAGCCAATGGCAGAAGGGAAAGGGCAAGCACACATAGCGGAGAAAGACAGCCGCATCAATGATAAATTCCACGTACCCATACTGTTACTAGTGTAGCACAGGGGAAACTTGGGCAACCCTGTTGCAGTATAATGAGGGTAGAGCAGAACGTCGATCATTCTGCGAGACATTGCTGGTAGCAGGACTTTTATTTGTAGTTTTATTTAAGTGTTTGTTTTCTCGTGTTATTTTCTCCTTTTGATTAAGATTATTACTTCATGAAAAAAAATGGTCTCCACAACCGTTGGAGGAATACCATTACTGGTACACCGCCCAGGTATATTCGAGGTGCCATCCCACCGGAGTAAGTGAAACAGATACATCTTGTGCGCCTGTGGCATTTAAAAGAACTGACTGTCTTCTGTGTGTCTAATGAACTCCCAACACCCTCCCACAATATTATTGATTTTTCTGTCCTCAAACTAATTACTGAATTAATTCTGTCCCCTTTCCTTGAGCATAATGTGCTATGTAATGAGGTAGAAATAGAGCTTGAAAGACAGCTTAAGTCTCTGAAATTCTATAGATCTACAAATCCTAACTGCCAGCAGGCCCTCAGCTCTAACTGCTGGGCCACACTGCCTCCTATTCCCCCAGCTCTAACCACTCAGCCACACTGCCTCCCATTCCCCCAGTCCTAACCACTCAGACACACTGCCTCCCATTCCCCCAGTCCTAACCACTCAGCCACACTGCCTCCCATCCCCCAGCTCTAACCACTCAGCCACACTGCCTCCCATCCCCCAGCTCTAACCACTCAGCCACACTGCCTCCCATCCCCCAGCTCTAACTACTCAGCTGCACTGCCTCCCATCCCCCAGCTCTAACCACTCGGCCACACTGCCTCCCATCCCCCAGCTCTAACCGCTTAGCCACACTGTCTCCCATCCCCCAGTCCTAACCACACAGCTACACTGTCTCCCACCCCCCCAGTTCTAACCACTCAGCCACACTGCCTCCCATTCCTCATCCCTAACCACTCAGCCACACTGCCTCCCATCCACCAGCTCTAACCACTCAGCCAAATAGCTTTCATCCCATAAAAAATGTTTACCATGGTAGCCATGTTTTTAATATGCTTCACTGTACCTCTCTCAATGCCTTCACTGTGCTTATTGCAATGTACTATGCTTTTACTATGGCAAACTTTTATAAAGGTCAAGCTGATGAAAGTGAGAAACTATTTGCTTTAATATACAATACTTCCATTTTAATACGCTTATTAAAAGAGGAATTTGAGAATTTGAGGGGCTGAACCCTAAAATGAGAACTACAAAGTGTTTTTAATCATGTCTGATGTCAAGTGCACAGAGCTTCTTACGATAAGCAACACAGAACACTGAGCAACAGATAGGTCCCTGTATCTCTGATTGTCCACTAATGGCTCTACAAGTTTTCTTTGTCACAATACTGATTTAATCATGTAATAGTATCATAAATTGACTTTGCTCAACATGCCAATCATTATGATAAATTATATATATATAACATACTGTGACAGAGAAAGAATGAACCTTGGTTATAAATCTCCCTCCCGACCTGTGAGGGCGCTGTGTAAAGGGAACAGAGTGCCCCGGACTGGATGGTCTGACAATTCATTCCAGGGAAAGGAGGAAGTCGGCCATCTAGAAAGGGGGCGAAGCTATGATACATCCAGAAGGGAAGCGATGTGGCAACAGCGGATTGGAGGAGAAACGGTTGCACTTGCTAACCAAGGGGGCGTGACTGATGGTACAAAAGGGGACATGGTTAAGTGCTCTGTTCCATTTTTTATGGTTAATGTCAAACCGAAAAAGGAGAACTGTAAAATAAGCGCTTTGTTTGTTTGTCATGTCTAATTATACTTGTTTGTTCTTGTTAGATGGCTAATACAATCCGGAGATGTCGCTTAAGGTCAGCACTTCACAAATTTGCACGAATAAATTGTATTTCACCACTTGCACGTCAGCAGTAACTCAGGACTTGTGATTTTGTGTGTGGGTTTGTGTGTGTTATACTGTGTTTATTATTTCGTGACTGTAACCCTTTGTTTGGAACAATGCAATACACAGTGTTGTGTACTGCCTGGGATTTTTCTTTGTGGTTGCCAGACCAGGATTATAAATAAACATTTCTGTTTGGGTTGTGAACTTTGTTGTCTGTCTTCTGTTTCATAATCACATCACCTCTACACCTGCGCACTGCAAACCACTTTGCCACACATAATTTATATATTTTAAAGAAAAATTTAAAAAATCACAGATTTAAAAAAAAGTTTCCCAGGTGTCAGTAGAACCTGAAAATGGTTGGTATGAGTACTTTACAAACACAATTTACAAAAGCCCATATGCCCCTGTACTAATACATGATGTACGTTTTGTCTGTCTCTTCTCCCTTTTCTCAATAACTTGACTGCTGCTTGCTAATATATGCTGCTTCTCATCCGAAGTGGTGCCTCTTGTCCAATTTCCTATATGTTCTGTACAATGATATATACAATTTAAATGATACAAGATGAGAAGCTATTTACTCCCATTATTTTTCAATAAAGGGTCCCTTTTTGCCCCCAGTTCTTCTCATTAGAAACAATTCACCGGGTTGAGGACTAATCAGGACTGCGGGTAAATAAAAGGCAAAGAGTTCAAGCAGTCTGGTGTCACTCAGCATGCACACGCACTGTTGTTTGAGTGATGCTAAACACTGCCCCCCTCTCCTAGAAAAACAGCTTCAAAGGGTTAATTGCACTCATCATGGCATGCATCTTAGCATGTTAATGTAAACTATCACCATACCATTGTATCGTCCCCAAGAGGGTTGTAATGACTCATACACTAAGATTCCCGGGACAATCAGCCCACATTCTTCTGCATCAAAAGATATTCATAATGCATGTGCTGTCTGTGATGCCTTATTCTTCTGGTAAATATTTATATGGACAAGAGAGCTGTATTGTATTGCCAAACTGTGCTCTGTAAAATAAAATGGAATTCAATACAACATGATCTTAAAATGAAACTATATTGATAGAAAATGATTGCATTAACTGGTCTAAAGTGTTTTACATAGCATCCTAACTAAACAAAACTGTAAACTGATCTTATTGCAGATATGCTCAGCAGGTCATTGGGGTTTATTCAATTGACATGAACAGTGGCCCATTTCAAAGTGTTACAGAACACCCCACAGCGTTTACAAGAAACGCATTATTGTACTTTCTTTGCTGTGTCGTCCATACTGCAGCAATATTTTTTTCAACATAATCCAGATTGTTTAGATTTTTGTATTCACACATCAAAATCTTCAGAGGAATTTCTTTTTTCTAACTGTTATTGGGGACCGTTCAGCAGAGGAATGAATTTTTCTTCTAAGCATTGCGGTGTCGTGAGTTTGTGCTCCCTCCTGCAACAATGTTAGTGCAAGCGGTATTGAAGCCACTTTCTTATGAGTCACCCTGAACTCCAAAGTGCTGTGCTCTTACCAGCTGGGTTATGATGAACATTTTGTCTTGTCAGCATATTATAAAATGTATTTCATGTAAACCCAGCCCGTCTCCCTATACAAATAGCAATTCCCAAGCTTCCATAAGACATGTATTTACTACAGGGCTTGCTCGTCAAACCTTTCCATTCAAGTCAATGGGCTTCGATGCCAATTCATTCCAAGTACATTACATTAGATTATGTTTACAATTCAGTACTAGTTTATGCTGAGAAATAAACACAGTTGAGTATAGTAGTGGTAAGCCTTCACTGTTTAATTATTCTTTGCCTACGGTATGCCTCAATAGGCATAGATTTATTGCTTGGGTTTGCACACTAATTTATGAATATATTGTATTCAGTACAGAAAGCAGTGGCAGCTGGAAAGCCTGATTGAAGCTCCCTTATGTAATCATGCATGTAAAAGAGCTGTTGCTGTACAGGTTAGAAAAGAAGCCCTTTGAGGATGCACGCATGATAGGTGTATTGTATTGATTATTTTATTCATGGTCCTTCCCAGTCTTACTGCACAATTATTAATCTGTGACCAGCCTCGTTTACCATGCGTCTGTACTCAGGGGAAGCTTTCCATTGCCAGAGCAGCAGTGCACTGGTATTCTCCTCAGATCATTTGATCACTTAGAAACATGGGCTGTCAAGTTCCATGTAGAATCTTCCTCTCACACATTTCAGAGAGCACTCTCTCTGGAGCAGCGTGTTACTCCGTTTCCAGTTCTGACTGAGGCTGACATCCACCGTGCAGCCATTCACAGATAGACAGGATTAGTTTAAGCATTTTGTCTGTAATCCTACTCAGACCCTGCTTTAAATGGTTTTGGTTGTGCTGAAAAGAGTAACACACATTCTGAAGTAAGTTAATTAAAATTGCGCTTTGCAGTTATTCATGTATGGTGTACATCTTTACATATTTGACTTATATTGGAGGAAGTCATTTTGATGATGTCATACAAAAAAAGCTTCTTTTTGAGCATCACCTGAATGCCTATTCTTGTTTTATTTTGCACGACCCCAAGTCCTCCAGGTTGATTTTCTGAAGGGAGGTTGGTAAATGTATTGGCATTGCTTGCGCACTTGAGCTTCAGAGAAGCGACTGAGAAACATAATTGTGTTTGAACAGAAGTGTAAGATTGATGTTGAGGGAGCCACAGTCTGTAGTGTCAAGAAGTGCCCTTGTGTTGATGAAGAGGCTAAACTGCAGCACAATGATGGAAAAGAAGGAGTGGTGTGTGGATTAGTTTGGAGATGTGGAGTAGGACTCGTGCATGTTTCAAAGGCTTTAACAGAGAAGTGCCCATCTCCTCTTATTAACCTTTTACCATTATAAACATTGGCTAAAGCTATCAAATTACACTAATGAGGTGGAACCATATGGTCAAAATATCAGTGAAGAGTTCATTAGATTAAGAGTAATTTCATTCGCATAATGAAACAGAATATACCACTTGCTCGCCTATAGTACAGCTGCTGCTTCAATAGGAAACAGTTGGTCTAGTAATGGACTGATTGGACTGGGGGGGTTAGGATTCAACAAACCAAAGGAAGCAAGTAGACATGTCTAGACAAGACAGTTGCATGGAGCTGACACAGCCAAAGGAAGACAATACTAAAATCTAATGTTAATAGGTAATGTAATTAAATTACCTACTCAGAGTGATGTGTCCTTCCAGCAATACTAGCTAATTCATTTTAGAATTAGATTGTCTGTTGGACAAAGATTAAACTAAGATTATTATTATTATTATTTGTATGATTATTCTGATGATTTTTGTGAATATGATTATTATTGCAGGGTGGAGGGTTGTGGCAAAGTGATTAACTGTGTACAGGTGCAGGAATGCAGCAGTGATCATCTCTTCCATTTAACAGACAAGCAATAATCCAGGTGCAAATTGAGACACATGCAGCAGTGATTAGTCGTCACTAATCAGATTATCCTGTCTATTAGTCCACGTTTTATTTAAAATTTTATTTTAATCCAATTCATTTATTATTGGATAATCTTTGGTGATGAACCAACATAAAAATCGCGTGGATTGTTTTTATTTTAGAACCAGGGTTGGTATTATAAACTGATCTGTTTGTGTGCAAAACCCATTCTTAAACACCCACACATAAATGTTAAATAACACTGTTTTGTAAATTCGACACCACACACTTTGCACGTGTGTGCTGACAGTCGCCTTCAGTAATTTTTTTTACACCACATATGTCAGGGCCCTTAAATTTACTCCCCCGGTCCTATTAGTTTTGTTCGTTATTGGAACCTTTGTTTATGGCGCCGCATAAACATTAAAAAAATTGGTACCCACCAAAGCAGGCTTACTTTTGTCAACTGGTAAGAATTTTGGTGTTGTCTTGTTGTGTTTCTTTGTGATGTTTCCCCCGGTTGGGTGTGTCCAACGTCACAGGGCTTTCCACCGAACACCACATTAAAATAACAAGGGCCATTCTGTATTCTGTCCCATATAAAACACATAACACACACAAGTAACACAGATCATGAGTGCATGCAGATGCTCTGTGGTCTAGTAAAAACTGGCAGTGATCTCCAGGTAAGTGCTGGCCTTTGGCAACAGCTGTGAATCATTCATCCATTTATTAATAATAACAAGCAGTGTATTTTTTAGACACAACAGAACAAAACAAAATAAACACTCATGATAACAATTCTCCTGTTCTCCTTCTGGTTCATCATTAACTATATAAAAGAACAAATCACTTCTCTCCGTCCTCTTTTGTACCGTCTGTCATAACCCCTTCGTTAACGAGTGCAACGTCTCCTTGTTAATCCGCTGCTGCCACATATTTTCTCTTCCGGGTCGATGATTTTGTGTACCGGAGCTCCGCCACCCTTTTTTGATGACCAACTTCCTTCTAACCCTGGGAATTAATTGTCTGTCCATCCAGTACAGGGCACTCTGTTCCCTTTACACAGTGCCCAACAAATGTTGGGGGGAATCACAAAGAATCATTCTGTCTCTGTCACAAGGGTATACTGTGCATAATAAACCAAGCTAATGCCTTTTGGAACCAGATTGACTTTTGGAAGGATTGCATGCAGATCCTCTCAAGGAGGTGGATAGATATAAAAAACGTTCTGCTCCAAAGTAGAAATCATATTCAGAGCAATATTTTTCCTTTGTTTGATAATGGTGATTTTGCCAGGTTGCCTTTGCTCTGTTGTACAAGTTAATATACCTAAGTACAGTTTACAATCTAGTCTTACACTTACTTACCAAGTGCTTGGAGGAGGTCCTGTGTTGGCCAATCAGCATTTAATCACAGCACCCCAATAGTCTGGGCCAGAGTATTTGAATTGTCTGGGCCACAGTATCTGGGAATAGGAATAGTCTGGGCCAGAGTATCTGGGATATGAGAGTGCATCAGATAAATAACCGAACTGTCTCAGCTAAATGCAGATTAATGACCAAGATTCAATTTGCTTTAATGAGCAGTTTACAAGAACTATCGAAATGTAAATGTTTCTAATCTCACATTTAATGTATGGTAGTGTTTTTTTTTTTTTTTTTGCTGGTCATCTTGCCAGGACATCTTTGTAACTGAGGCTTCATCTCAATGGGTTTATTTCTGGTTAAAGCATGAATACTAATTATTTTTATGTTTCATAATATACTTAATAAGCTGTTAGTATACCTGAAAAATGAACATATGTAAATTATGCATGCACTCTCATCCATTTTCCTGCAGCTAACTGATTTAAAAGATACCAATTTAGCATGAACAGCATGGGTAGGGTTAGGGATAAGGTTAGGGTTATATACCCTTACATTGATAAGAAAGGGCCATGAGGATATTGTAATTGACAAAAAACAGTGTTTGATTTTTGCTTAAGAATTGGTTTCCTTTTTATTTATCATGGGGGAAAAAAAAGCATACAGCTTGTTATCTAAGTCCTAATTAACTCTACCAGTCTTGCATGGCTGCTGCTTTTTCGACAATTACTTGACAAAGCATCTCTGTAATAGACTGAAGCAAGGACAAATTCAGGCACACTCAGCTTTAAAAATACATGTGGTGTTTTAGCAGATGGCTTGTGGTTAAAAATGAAAAGACATTCAAAACTGAGCTTTGAGTTTCTGTACTCCCCTTAGCTATCTTGCCTAACATTAAGAACTTTGAACAAAATGAAATACCAGTTAATACCGGTTCCATTTTTTCTAGCCAAGTAGGCTATTGTCTTGGTGTTCAGAGATCTTCATTTTCTCGAATTAAACAAAAAAGCATAAAATACAATAAACTGCAGATAACTCGTCACTTCAGGGAAAACGGTTATCCATCTGTATCAATAAGTGCACTACTTCCTGTCTATAGAAACAACAATATCTATGTTGCAGCCTTAAAAGAAAATGACAGCAGTCCACCTTTTTCTTTTCTCCTTTGCAACTTTCTTTACCTCAGTTTGAGTTTACATTTTATTTTTAAAACAATTCAAAACGGCAACATTTTCCAAAAACCTTGTGGGTTAACGTACTTACAGTCAATGGAATAACTTAATGTGATGTTTGTCTGAAATAAACTCTGCAGCTAATCGAGATCATGGCTCCAAAAAATCCACTCCAATTTTCTGTTATCAATCATGTACCTGGTCCTTGTTTCTCTTGTCAGTCGAAAAAGTCCCTTGGGTTCACTGTCAGTACCTAGAATTTTGAATGTTTGAATTCTCTCCACGTAGTCTTCTTTTTTCAAGACTGGACAGATTCAATTCTTTTAGCCTAAATACATTTAATGGTTGTCTTTACCTTTTGATGTTCTTGTTTTGATGCAGTATCAGTTTTAACTCCTGTTTTTTTGTTGATTTCTCCCATCCTTTAGCCTTTATAGTTTAAATGCTTCCGAACCTGCATAGAGGATCTTTTCTCCCAGTAGACTAGTTACCTTGGGTAAATGCAGTCCCCATCTGAATCTTGTCTATTTCACAGAATGTGCACAGAACTATTTTATAAATTGTGCTTAGATGTTAATTTTTTTTTTTTAACATCAAATATAGAAATAAATAAGTATTTTAATTTCCCGCCTACATTGCATATAGTCACATGACAAACTACTGCACAGCACAGTGTATGATGAATATTACATGCAGGCACACAGCAGAGCTGTCTTACAGTGGAAAAATTCATTTATGACCTCAATTCTTTTTTTGCTGTCTGTGTACGCTTTCCACTTTTTGCAAAAGGGTTTCCTGGATGTTGTTCCTTTACACTTTCTCTTGTTGTTGGTTTTGCTCATTTTTTGTCTGTTAGGTTTGATTTCATGGTTCATGCAGCTTAGTGTCTGACACTTCTGCCTCTCCAGCATTCTGAGCTGTACAGTTTGCGCCAGTCTCCTCATGTCCTGATTTTTTTTCACTAATTGGTTTATGCAAACTCCTGGAAATACAAATAATCCCTACATCGTAGTTAAGCAATTATGTTTCTTCTGCAGCTGATTCCAACCTGCGTCGAG
The DNA here is from genome assembly GCF_017654505.1 of Polyodon spathula. Lineage (NCBI taxonomy): Eukaryota > Metazoa > Chordata > Actinopteri > Acipenseriformes > Polyodontidae > Polyodon > Polyodon spathula. Next base: position 19,275,117 of record NC_054545.1, read on the forward strand.
GAGTACGAAACGTTTGACCTATTCCTCCTTAATTCCGGGACCTTGTAGTCCTACCCAATTCGGTACAGTATTGTGAATTTCACAGGTGAATGTGCACAGAACTATTTTATAAATTGTGCTTAGATTTTTTTTTTTTAACATCAAATATAGAAATAAATAAGTATTTTAATTTCCCGCCTACATTGCATATAGTCACATGACAAACTACTGCACAGCACAGTGTATGATGAATATTACATGCAGGCACACAGCAGAGCTGTACAGTTTTCATTAATTGATTTTTTTTTTTAATTGTTAAGAATATTGTAAAAACCGTGCTATTGGGATAATTTCACGATTTCCACGCAGACTGTGAAATCGCGATTTATATGGGGCCTTATGTATAAGCACTCTTTAGCACTAAGGGGAACATTGTTCTCATCGGTATGCACATTTCACAGTAAGAAATACAACAAATGTAACATGTACACATGCATAGGCAGCATGTATAAGAGGCTTGGGGAGGGTAAAATAATTAAAAATAATTATTTTTATTTTTATTATAATTAAAATAATTAGCCTGAACCATCACAAAAAAGCTGTTAGAGAGCATGAGCGAGCTAGTATATATATATTTATTTTTTTCGCAAACTCCAACGAACAACACAGGTAATAAACTTTCTCCCTTTGGTATATTTCAACAAGCATGTACTGTAGTGGGATCTACCAACCATACTGTGCATGTACCTGACAGTTCAAACGTAAAGCAAATGTAACATGTCTGTCGGTTGCAGAGAAGGGGTAGAGAATATGGATATTCCATGTATTTTTTTTGTCTCGAGCTCCAAAAAGTCGGGTTTGGAAAAAGCTGTTTGTAACAGCAAGGAAGATATTCCAGGAAAGGGCATGAGTGAGCTGGATTCAGTCTTCCTTGGCTGCCTCCTGCAGTGCTATGGTGGGCCACAGATTGTTAAATCAGTCTAATAGTGAGTCTTACACTGACAACTAACACCCAACTACATCTTTTATTTTGGACCTTGGTGATACCTCAACAGAGCCGTCAAAGCCTTGTTTACCTGAGTATCTGAAAGCGGGATTTGGTAAGCAAAACTGTTCCTTTTCATCTGAATATTACAATATGTTTTCGTTTTTAGAGTACAATAAGCAGGCACATGCAGTTTTCTGCTTTCCTTGCAGACAGTTTTCCAGCGGTTCGAAAGACCTTGCTTTCACCAAAAACGGAGTGAATGACTGGAAAATATAAAGAAAGAGCTTCAGAAACATGTAGAATCTGGCACACGCACACAGCATTCTGAAAGGTGGCATTTTTTCAAACAATTGTATGCAATAGGCTTTGTAGTGGCAAAGTCTTCAAATTCTAACAAGCTGTGGTGCATGAAGACAGAAAGTATGCTGAAAGACTAAATAGATTTACTGCTTTACCTGAATAAACAAGGAATTGCATTGCAGGGGCACAATGGGAGAGAAGAATCAGCAAACCATGGAAACTTTCTGGAATTATGCAATTTGTTTTCAAAGTGTGATGAAACATTCACAACAAAAATGAAGGCTTCTGTCAATCTAACAAACCACACAACTCAAAACAAACTTTGACAAACTGCTGCTGATATTGCCAAAAGTAATATAATTCAGAAAGTTCTAGAGAATGTTTTTTTTTTTTTTTACTGTTCTCGTTTGTAGACACACAGAAAATCTGGAAATACAGGAATGATTCTATGATTTGTTGATTACTCTGAGCACAGGGATTTTGATGCCATCTATCAGAACATTTCTTACAAGTAAGTCCTTAACGTTCGCACGCTTGCCAAAATTATGAACTTGGATCCTCAAGATCTTTATATATATATATATATATATATATATATATATATATATATATATATATATATATATATACACACACACACACACACACACACACACACACACACACACACACACACACTAAACTGTTATTCCTATTTCTCAGTCAGTCCAATGATCACTTAGTAAAAAAAAAAAAAAGAAAAGTATAGTATTGAAAAACTATTACTACATACTACTTATATTATTTTTAAGTTAAATATAGAAATATCTATATATTAGTAATGTATTACAAAATGCAACTTAATTACATAAAAAATGTAAATGAACACCTAGGTCTAACAAAGTATGCAACTAAAAAATAGCAAATTGAAGGTCTGGGAATATAACTAGCAAACCTCTGATTATTAACAAAGCGCTTCATTAAATTGCCAGACATACTTACAGCTTGTTTTCTGTGTACATAACTTAATAATAAGTTAATAACAATACCTGTTTTGAGCGAATACAAGACTGATTACGTAACATGGATCCAACATGTAGCTGACCACAAGATGGATGCCTGAACTGGAGGCAAATATAGTGATATAGTGCTATTAGATTCACTGGCTGCTCCAAAAAAGAAAGCTAAATGTAATGTTAAATTTCATTGGCTGGCTGTGATGTAATGCTTTGCTGTTGACCACTGAGGTGTAAGACCATGGGAAGAGTGCTTTTTTCAAATTATTGATTGAAAACAAAGGAAAGAGACAGAGAGAACAGGCTGAAAGGGAATAAAAAAAACCCAACCTTTTTAACCAATAAACACAATCTTGAATATTGTTTTTGTTCCAGAACGTAATAAATTAATTTAGTTTCATTTTTTGTTTCTGTTCCATGAAATTTTTTTTATTGTTCAGCTTCTGGTTCCATTTTGAATCCCTAACTAAAACCATACAAAACCTAAAAATCAAATCCTCATCTCTATTTGTCCCACGGTAGCATACTCAGCCTCTCCTCTTCAACTGGTATCTATATAAAAAGATGGTATAACAACATTACTCCTGTAAACAGTATGCACTATCCTATTTATATCATGGGTATGGAGATGGTAATTAACATAACGGCTATTGGCTTCTTGATCTCTTCCAGCCCCCAGTCACCAACACAACAGTATCTTCTGCCACCTACACACCCTCACCTACAACACGCTGTAGTTCCTGTAGAACAGAGGACACAAAGAGCACTTATTCCCACTCCAAGAAGCACTCAATCTGGTTCCAAATACAACCCGCTTTCGGCCCCCCTGCTCTACGTATTGCCTTCTGACACGGCCACTGGTACTTAACATAGAGTTGGGCCTCGCAGTTCAGGTGTGTGTTGTGCTGCTGGCATTCGATCTCCTGGGTCATGCCGTTCACTCTTCCGTAGCAGTAATGTCAACAGTGCCTTTGAAACAGAGCCAAAAACATAGTTCATTAATATATCCCAATCCCTCACAAGTAGCAGTGATGAGTACCTTTTGGACCCCCTGTGTACTCAACGAATACTTGAAGGTCATGCAACCACACCTTTAGAGGCGGTCCAACAATAATCCACATCAATATTCTCTATCTGCAATGTTATATTGTTGACTTATCTTGTACTTGAAAATCCATAATACTTCCCTTAATATTATAGTTAGGGCTTCTGATTTTCATTTTTAACTAATAAAACCTGATAAAAAAAAACCCCATACAAAAAAATTAATCGGTGGATAGCCAATAAACACCAGAAAAGCTGTGGAAATGGTTAATCAATTCACGCTGACTTTACCCTTGCCCCATTACAAAATAAAACTACAAAAATAATAATAAATACATTTTCCAGTGCTGCTGGGCAATGTCCCGCCTTCCTGACTTGCATCTATCATTGATTCGTTCTGAACACTTTAAAACCGCCCCAACTACTGAGTGACAGCACATTCCTACATTTATATTGGAGACTCCGCTTGAGAGATTTAAAATGAGATTACAATCAGGATGGAGGCTTGTTAGTGGGATTTAAAGCTATATTGCAGTTTAGATCCAGAGGATTTAAAACAGAATTGTGGCAAAATGTACAAAAATGCCTCCACACAAAAACCCCAGAAGAAAATGCACGTGTCCATAGGGATAAGTGAGCAAGTACAATCGAGTTACTACTATACATATTTTGACAGTAAAAAAAGCATTAAAGCATTTTGGAAAGTAACCGAGAACACTCATTTCATACAGTATATCAAAAATGAAAGCCCCAAAAAACACTATTTACATAAAACTCAAAAATAGCTAAATATAAGTACTGAAAAATACAATTAATAAAACCTAAAAAACAGAAGCAGTTCTCTGCAACTCAGTCTTTGCATATGTTGATGTCCTTCTCCTTCTCCTGCTCCTGCTGCTCCTTATCCTGCTACTCCTGCTCCTGCTCCTGTCCCTGTCCCTGTCCCTGTCCCTGTCCCTGTCCCTGTCCCTGCCCCTGCCCCTGCTCCACAAAATGGCATGCACCAGGCACGTGGCACCACCAGTAACCTGAACTTCCTCCTTCTGGTGAGTTTTGGTTCCCCTTTTATAGGGCTGTCAATTATGGTACTGGGCGTCTCTATTGAATTAATCTGTTGCTGATTATGGGTCCTTGGAGCAATGGTGACTAATCACAATCCTGCACCCTGCATAAAAGAAAATGATACAACTAATACAAACACAATTAAATAATACACTCTCCACTACAAGTGGGTAAACGTCAAAAAATAAAGAAAATTTCCATACATAACAATAATAATCTCAAAGCAAACACTGAAAAATATACAAAGTTAATAATGTGACAAAAATAACAATTATCAATAAAGTGCAAAAGAAAAACAAAATACCCCACACACTACAGTGATAGTCACCTGTGACAGAACCTTAGGAGCTAATCAGTCTGACTGAATTATCTACTGGTGTGTACAATGATTTAATCAGCTGTTAAATCTTGCCATGTACTACAGTCCCATAATTCACTGCAGAGGTGTCGCATACATTGAAAGATTGATACATTTCTATGGAAACATGCAAAGTGAAAATCAGGAAGTGAAATCGAAATTATTTCATATAAACTCAATACAAGAAAGGTAAGACAAGTAATCACAATGTGAGTGGTTTTAGTTTTTTGATCATGCCAGGCTCTAAATGTTCAATCACTGACAGATTGTTAGAGATTGGTACTCATTAATTGAAATTAAGATCTCTAGGCATTGTCTGATCTCCGCACCCCTGACTCTATGACTCACCCTGCACAACACATGGCCGTGCTTTTTCCATTTTAATGAATACCTAACAGCTCAAAACATGTTAATTACTCAGAATTACTCAGATGCTCTAAGTATCTGCACATAATATAGCATTCTGTACATATGAAACGCACAGTGCCTGTAGAAAGTCTACACCCCCTTTCAAAATTGTCACCTATTGTTGCCTGGAATTAAAATTAAAATATACTCATTTTTTTCATTTATTTACACATCCTACCCCAAGTGAAACCTAACTTCCAAGTGAAAAAAGTATTCTAGAAATTTGTAGAAAATTAATTAAAAATAAAAACTGAAATAGCTTGGTTGGATAAGTGTCCACCCCCCTTGTAATAGCAATCTATTAACTCAGGTGTAACCAATCACCTTCAAAATCACACACCAAGTTAAGTGCCCTCCACCTGTTTAAATTGTAGTGATTCACATGATTTCAGGATAAATTCAGCAGTTCCTGTAGGTTCCCTCTGCTGGGTAGTGCATTTCAAAGCAAATACTCAACCATGAGCACCAAAGCGGTTTCAAAAGAACTCCAGGACAAAGATGTTGAAAGGCACAAATCAGGGGATGGATATAAAAAAATATCAAAGGCCTTGAATATCCATTGGACCACAATCAAGATTATTGAGAAGTGGAAGGTGTATGGCACCACCAAGACCCTGCCTAGATCAGGCCGTCCCTTAAAACTGGATGACAAGGCAAGAAGGAGGCTGATCAGAGAGGCTACCAAGAGGCCAATGGCAAATTTGCAAGAGCTACAGGCTTTTATAGCCAAGACTGGTCAAAATGTGCATGTGACAACAATATCCCAAGGACTCAACAAATCTGGCCTGTATGGTAGGGTGGCAAGAAGGAAGCCATTACTCAAGAAAACCCACCTTGAATTCCATTTGAAGTATGCAAAAACACTCAGGAGATTCTGTAGCAAAAAGTATTGTGGTCTGACGAAACTAAAATGGAACTTTTTGGCCTAAATACAAAGCGTTATGTTTGTCACAAACCCAACACAGCGCATCACCCAAAGAACACCATCCCTACTATGGAGCATGGTGGTGGCAGCATCATGTTATGGGGATGTTTCTCATCGGCAGGGACTGGGGCACTTGTCAGGATAGAAGGGATAATGAATGGAACAAAGTACAGAGAAGTCCTTGAGGAAAACCTGTGCCCTCTGCAAGAAAGCTGAAACTGGGATGGAAGTTCACCTTTCAGCATGACAACGACCCAAAGCACACAACCAAAGCTATACTGGAGTGGCTAAGGAACAAAAAGGTAAATGTCCTTGAGTGGCCCAGTCAGATCCCCGACCTAAATCCAATCGAAAAGTTGTGGCATGACTTGAAGATCGCTGTCCATCAACGCTCATCAAGGAACTTGACATATTAGAATCCGAGATCATCAATGTGGGAGGGCACACATCCTGGCTAAACAGGCAAAAGGGGAGGAGAGACATGTCACCCTTGGCCATTTTTTTAGACGGCTTTACTCAGGGTTCCATGCAAGCCATCAGAAGAAATGGAAGAATATGATTGGCTAATAACTTGCTAATTATAATTACAGAGGGGGCAAGAGCATGTCTGTCTCCTCTAAATGTACAACGTGACTGAGTGGAGAATTTGGATTAGTCAGGTGCCTCGGTGTAAAAGCTATATATTTATTGTTGCATATTACACATAAATAAATAAGCTTTTTAAAAAATAAATAAATAAAAAATAGGCATAAAACCTGGATCCCGGTTCCACATGCGATGGTCGGAGGTTTCGGTTTCTTTTCTGTAAGTGTGGTTCACAGGTTTGTTGTCCAGGGTAGTGTGGACTGTCCTGGTGCTTTGCTCATCAGCCTCAAGGTGTGTGATAGGGTGAGACGCTCTCCTTGGACACAACCACCAGCCAGTTGAGGAATCCAAGCTGGTAGTAGGTTTCAGGAGAAGCAGAAGCAATAACAATTTATTTTTGTTTTTGTTCCTGGGTAGTAAGTGTTATTTCCTAATTGCTTATGCCTCAAAAGTATAGAAAATGGCTATTATTCCCCAAAATACAGTATAATCGTAATTCTTGAAAAACTACTCACTTCTAAATCTTTTGTAGTCATTTTTGTATTACTTTAGTATTAATACATGTTAATTTGGATTCATATGTTGTTTTTTTCTGACTTTATGTGAACGAAAAGACACACATTTGCCCGTTTTCCCATTGGAAATAGTGATATTTAGAAATGTCACTGTCCTGGTCACAAAAGCAAAGTTTGTGGGGAATAATAGCCATTTTCTATACTTTTGAGGCATAAGCAATTAGGAAATAACACTTACTACCCAGGAACAAAAATTGTGTTACATAGTGTAATTAATTAAAAAAAAAAAAAAAAAAAACACAAAAGGAAATAAACAAAACCCTAGACCCAAAACAGCCCTACTCCCTATTCCCTGTTTAAAAGACCATTGTTTTTAAAGTCTGTTGGATTAAATAGATGCAGTTTGATGTTCATGAATATGCTCTTGGCAACTATTAAAGAAACTGTTTGATGTATATCAAGCTTTATTGAAATCAAAATAGTCTTAATAAGGACCGATATTTCCTAACTGTACTTGGCCAAATCAAGCATGTCTGACATTCATGATCAAATTGATGTGATTCTGTAAATAAGACTGGACCTGATCATACTACCTTAATACATCATTACATTGAAATACAGCATGAAGCCAATGCTGCCCTTCTTAGGGGTTCTTACATACAACAGATGTTCTATCTCTTTAATCCCAGCAGGGGAGAAATACTGCACACCACAGCTTAGCTATTATATAGGGGTTTACTATCTTACTTGCTTTGAAGATGCATTCATTCTTGAAAGTTTTTTTTTAAATCTTAGTTTGCTTTTATTTCAGCTTTAATGAACTTATTCATTTAACAGTTTCAGTGCTTATTTAACCTACAGTGAAGAACTTATCTGAAGCAGCAGAAAGGAGCAGCAACTGGCTATGGTTAAGATGGAAAGATTCTGGATGGGGATCTCAAGCACAATAGAAAGAAAGCAACGCTGATACACAGGTAAGTAAGCTGGGCTGAGCTGAGTGGGGGATGGGGGGGGGGTGATGCTGGGTGCCAGAATCACTGTTGAGCCCTCTTGAGGCGTCGTGGGCTAGTCAACAAAACATGGAGGATGGAAGGTGCCCACTTGAAGACCCCAGAGATGTACCCTACTTAGCTCAATCCAGACAGTTGTCATGCTGATGTGCTGGGGACACCGCACTGGGTTGATCTCTGCAGCCAGCATCACAGCCGTTGTGTGTGCTGATGCGCTGTGGAGGCAAAATGAGCTGATCCCTAGAGCCAGCATTACACTTCAGCAATCAACACCAGACAGAAGGATATCTACATCATCAGATGAAAAACAATGCAAATGGATGGAGATGCAGATGGATCACATTAGTTTACTGCAAAGCTACATCTTAGTTGGTGCTTATCTTGGCGAGAGCCAAGTTCAAATCAGCATGAAGTTTAACATCTACTCTCATGTAATGGAAATCAAATAATAATCTTGATTTTGCTTATGTTATAACAGGCTTGCCTATTTACCTATCATAACCAATCCTGCAGAATGCTTGCTGTTATGTGAAGTAGTGATTAATGATGAGCCAATATTTTATTTTGTAGATGCACCTGCGAAAAGTCCCGTTTTAATTTGCTGCCACCGGGATTCTTGTCCTACCTCATTTAATTTTTCTTGATGAAATACATTGATTATAAAAGAAAATATATGTAAATGTGGCAGAATCGGAATCCTCCTACTGGCTGTTAAATTAATGCGGTAAAGGTGGTGAGAGCTGGCAGCAGAGTCTGAACATGCCTGCTGAACTACTGCTTTGTGAATCCCAACCACCACTCCCCCAGCTCTGCCCAGTGAACCCCCCCACTACTCCCCCAGCTCTGCCCAGTGAACCCCCACCAATCCCCCAGCTCTGCCCAGTGAACCCCCACCACCACTCCCGAGCTCTGCCGTGAATCCCCTTGCCACTCGCCCAGCTCTGCCTTATGAACCCCCACCAACACTCCCCCAGATCAACCCAATGAATCCTTGCTGGCCCTGCATCTCCACACAGCAGCTACCGATCTCAATTAGCCCTACCTTAGGAGCTAATCACTCTGACTGAAGTATCTACTTCAGTTTCTCATACTTTTACTCCTGCCTTTGAATTTGCACAGCTGCTTCATTAAGTCTCACCCAGTCTGCCAAAACTGTTGTTTATCTGTGTGAATCAATGACTATTTTAAAAAAACTAAAAAAAAAAACTAAAAGAAACTTAATAAGTAATGACAAATATTTTTACTTTCAGGCCTTATTGGTAGAGTATATCCAACAGCCTGGAAGCACAGTGTTGCGTAATTAAATTGTTTTGATTATTACCCTGGAGTACCCTGTGCAAATCCGACATCATTATAAGATTATTTATTTCTGGCACATGGCCCAAAAACATGCAGCAAAACCATTAAAACATGTATTTTAACATTGTCATAGGGTGTGGGAGCCTGCTGCTAATGAAGAAGAGAGACACATGCACTGTGTACATGTTACTAATCTATTGCACCATATCATGCACCAATGACAAAGAGAAAAACAGTTTATTTTAGTACAAAAAACATTTTATTGTACTTTGTTATGTACAAATCACTCCTCTTCTATCCAATACAACTTCTTTCCATGTTGGGATTAGTCATGTGATCATCCTGGCTGGTAACCAAGGAAGCAAACACAACCTCTGCCATCTTTTGAAGCACATGGCATAACAGCAAAATGGTCAGTTCATTTTTGTGTGTCAAACATTATATAAACAACATGCAAAAAATTAGTGATGTTAGTGATGGTAGTGATGGCAGTTATGCTAGTGATGGTAGTGATTCTAGTGATGGCAGTGATGCTAGTGATGGTAGTGATGGCAGTGATGCTAGTGATGGTAGTGATTGCGTTTATGCTAGTGGCGGTAGTGATTCTAGTGATGACAATGATGCTAGTGACGGTAGTGATGGCAGTGATGCTAGTGATGACAGTGATACTAGTGACGGTAGTGATGGCAGTGACGCTAGTGATGGCAGTTATGCTAGTGGCGGTAGTGATTCTAGTGATGGCAGTGATGCTAGTGATGACAGTAATGGTAGTGATGGCAGTGATGCTAGTGATGGTAATTCAGATGAGGAAAGAATAGATGATTCCTATGTTCTGTATGAAGAGCAAAATAATGGCAGAGAGAACAGGAGTGAAGAAAGCTTAGCTGAAAATAATGGCAGAGAGAACAGTAAATATCAGTAAATGTACCCATCGTGTTATTTTTAAGGCGTGCTGCTAACTCACTTCTTATGCTTTAAGTCATGCTTTATTGTGGTTGATAAATACGGGATTATCTAGAACATGCCTTATCCTTGGATAACACTTGGTTATCGCATGAGAACTTTTAGTGAATGAGGTCCACTGTCAGCACTCATTACCCAGCTCCTCTTTGGAAATCTAAACCTCCTCTGGTAGATGAAGTGCATTCCCCTTATTTGTATTTCAGACAGATGCTCGCACCAGAGTCCATACAAACATAGTTGAACCGTCAAACTTGTATGCCCTTCAAAGAAAATAAACTCACATTTGTAGTGCACAATGAAACAGCAATTTATTGGAGAAAAAATTAAATAGAAGGAATGATATTTGCATGCCTGCATTTATGAATTATACAATACATTTTCCATGTTTTAAACTAATATTTTATCATTTCACTCTTGTGTTAGAATAAATATTTTCATAAAATTAATAACCGTAGTTGCACATGATCATGTATAAATGACATTTATCCCCCAAAAAGGTCAAAGGTCAAATATGTAATATTGAGGTATAAAATGAATCCTTGGGTACAATAAAGTTAAAATATCAATCAATTTATTTCTCAGTTAATCATAATTCGTGCAATAAAGGGTTAACACTGTAATAGGTTGTGGGAGCCACTGCTAATGAGGGAGAGAGAGACACAGGCACAGTATTTAACCCTTAGTGGTCCATTTATTCAGTGCTTCTCAGGCACGTCAGGTCCAATTTATTTTCACATGTGCTGTTTATTTTACACACGCTGTTTAATTTTTTTTTTCAAAGTAAAACAGGTTTAAAAGGCCCTGCATAGGAAAAGGACATCAGTACTGCATCTCCTGCCCCACCCCTTGTTCACTGTATTTTTCACATACCTCTTTATAGACATGCATACTGATAAATCCTCTCATGATCACTCGTTTTATCACCAAACTCCTCAATAATGCAATCCAAGTCATTATTTTATTACTGTAACATCTCCAAAAAGCTCCGCAAATGTCTATGATATTCTTTGAGTGCTGGATGCAGAAGCAGCTACCTCCTTTGCTATGTCCATGTTATCCTGTAGTGGATGGAGTTATGAGATACGCCCTTTTTTCCCAGTTTCATTCGGCTCCTATCGGTCTCACTCTGCCATTGAAAGGTGTTCTCGACTTCATCAAAACATAAGTTTATTTTCAATGACTATCGTATGGCCATCGGGGGGAAAAATGCATTTGTATTGTCGAATAATTTATCCCAGATCTTGATATTACCAGAATCTCTGGAAAATGGAAGGGATTACTTCCTTTTATCTGACATAATTAATCTATCTCAGGAAAATGGAAGTAATGATGAGATTCCGGGATAAATTATCTTGTCATCTCGATATATCGAAGAATTTGCCTTTTTTTGACAGCCTTAACAAGCCATCTACTATCCCTTATTAGCCAGAAAGACCTGTAAGAAAACTCCTTAGTCCTGCAGTAGAGATAACCACTGAACAGCAACGTAATGCAAAGCACAGAAAACTCAGAAGGTAAGAGTGTTAAACCATCTTAGCATATATAACCATTAAATATAAGTAGTATGGTTTAGATATTAATAAGCATTATTATGTTTTCGAGAAAATAACAAAAATATTAAAATAGGGTTACATTGCATGAAACCATAATGTAAGTCAATGGGAAAATGAAAGGCCTAGACAAAACGTTTTGAAATTCCTTCTGTGTTGATTACGGTTACTTATGTTGTAACTGAAAATACATAAAGCATCGTGTTTTGTTGGATTAAGTTAAAAGATAATATTAGGGTGTTGTTATTGTGACTTGCAATTGTTAAATACAAAGTTAGGAATTATAACTAATGTTGAAATACCTAAACAGTGAAAGTTGTACAGTCTGTGCTGCCTAATCGGGATACTGATAATCGGGATTGCATCGTAAATGGGATACAACTCTGGGAGACGGTCCTTCCCAATGCTATTTATGTTGTTTAATTGGGATGTCACTTTGTTTAATTGAGATACAGTTTTTTCAAATGATGAATGGAGATTGCTTTTCAGAGCAAGACAGGTTCGTGTAGCGCAGTACAGTAAATGTGTGATTATGCTGTGACTCGCGTAAACCTTGTTTAACTCTTGAAGGAGCTGCTGGAGTCTCCTATGGCTTCTCAGGCAGCTGTTGCAAAGAAAGTTGGCGTGTCAACATCACAGGTGTGATTAATTTTTGAATAAAAAAACATTGACTCATATTTTAAATTATGTATTTAACACTACGACAGAGATCGAATGATTTGTGGCATTAAATCTTCCCCCAGCCTGTGAGTGCGCTGTGTAAAGGGAACAGAGTACCATGGAATAGTTGGTCCGACAATTCATTCCCAGGGTTCGATGGAAGTCTGCGATCTAGAAAGGGGGAGGAAGGTTAAAGGTGTGGAATCTGCGGATTGGAGGAGTGGATGTACTAGTTAATGAAGGGGTCATGGTTGACAGTATAAAAAGGGACATAGTGATGTGATCTGTTCCTAGTAATGGTTATGCTATGACCGAAAGGGCCCAAGTTTTTGTTTGTTTTGTCTATCTATCTAAAGTATACTGTTTGTCTTGTTTGTTAGGCTAGACGGCTAACACGATCCTAAGCTGTTGCCCATGGCCGGCACAAAACCCGGTCAACAGAGCACTAACTGTTCACAAATTAATTGTACTTTCACCACCCGCATTGCAGCACTTGCTGGGAGAGGTGACCGTGTTATTGTGTGGTGTGTTTGGACTTATTGTTATTGTTTACAGGACTGCAACCCTTCATCATTCCCTGTGCAATACACATCATTGTGTATTGCCACTCCTCCTATTTGTTTTCTGTTTGGTCATCAGACCCCTGGAATAAAATAAACAGAACTAATTTTCACCCGTTGTTGGATTACCACACTGTACCTGCACTTACCACAAACATTTAATGATAATGTGATGTGATTTCATTCTTTTTCTTTTCATTAAGAATCAAAAAAGTGTGACTAAGAGTTGTCTCAACTGCCTCTCATTTAATTGGGACAACAGCTTACTCGGGAAATTTTTCCTTCTCCTGAGGCGTCCTGATAAAGCGGCACCAACTGTATGTGTTTCTGAATAATTTATAGTGACCTACACTTATATGCCCCTTTCACACTGGTGCTCCTGTCTGGGGTCCTGACCTGGGTGACAATCCCACGTAGTCTGAAACCACGTCCCCTGGTCAACACTAGCTTGACCTAGGAGGGCAGCGACCCACTTCAGGATGTAAAGCAAGAATAGATGAAAGGGTGGTCATGTGAACACTGCTGCTTCTGTTACTCAGGTCAACCCTGCTTCTTCAGAAAGCAGCGTGAAATCGGATAGCTGACCACATGACACCGGGTCCGACTCGAGTACAGCATGCCAGTGTGAAAGGGGCTTAAGTGTTAGGACTGAAGTAAAAACACTATGTAACACAATTTTTGTTCCTGGGTAGTAAGTGTTATTTCCTAATTGCTTATGCCTCAAAAGTATAGAAAATGGCTATTATTCCCCACAAACTCTGCTTTTGTGACCAGGACAGTGATATTATACTGTATTTACAGTATAATCGTAAATCTCAAAAAACTACTCACTTCTAAATCTTTTGTAGTCATTTTTAAATTACTTTAGTATAAATACATGTTAATTTGGATTCATATGTGGTTTTTTTCTGACTTTATGTGAATGAAAAGACACACATTTGCCCGTTTTCCCATTGGAAATAGTGATATTTAGAAATATCACTGTCCTGGTCACAAAAACAAAGTTTGTGGGGAATAATAGCCATTTTCTATACTTTTGAGGCATAAGCAATTAGGAAATAACACTTACTACCCAGGAACAAAAAAAAAAAAAAGATTTGTTACACATATGCATATTGTGAAAGATTTCGCTTGTTGAAAGGTTTGTGTGCCCCTTGGATGGAGACCCAAACACAAGAGTGAGGTGTTTTAAAGCACTTTTGTGCGCTGTTTTTATTAATTACAGAAATAACAGAAAAATAATCAAAACAAAAACCTAACGCACACATGGCATGCTAACTAAACTTTTTAAAGAAAAAAAAACCCTAAACTAAAAACCAGATGGCTAAGCCGTTTACTGGTTGCAAAACACACAGAAAAATCAAAAAGGTTCACAAAGTACCTTACTAAAACCATATAGGTTTCCTCACCCTGACAGCCTCTTTTCACATGACTGGAGACTGCCATGAACAAAAATTTTCTTTCTGTATTTATACCTGCCTGCTGATTACAGGCAGTTGACACAAATTAAACTTTAACAAAAAATTAATTGCGAGCACAGCCACACCTCGACAGCCACAAGCACAGCCAAACCTCCCTAGCCACGAGCACAATGACACCTCCACAGCCACGAGCACAGCTGCACCCCCACAGTCACGAACACAGCTGCACTCCCACAGCCACGAGCACAGCTACACCTCCACAGCCACAAGCACAGCCACACCCACACCGCCACAGCCACGAGCACAGCTACACCCACACCCCCACAGCCACGAGCACAGCCACACCTCCACAGCCACGAGCACAGCTACACCTCCACAGCCACAGCACAGCCACAGCCACGAGCACAGCACACCTCCACCGCCACAAGCACAGCACACCTCCACCGCCACAAGCACAGCTACACCCCCACAGCCACGAGCACAGCTACACCCCCACAGCCACGAGCACAGCTACACCTCCACAGCCACGAGCACAGCTACACCTCCACCGCCACAAGCACAGCTACACCTCCACAGCCACGAGCACAGCTACACCTCCACAGCCACGAGCACAGCCACACCCCCACAGCCACGAGCACAGCTACACCTCCACAGCCACGAGCACAGCTACACCTCCACCGCCACAAGCACAGCTGCACCTCCACAGCCACGAGCACAGCCACACCACCACAGCCACGAGCACAGCACCCACACCTCCACAGCCACGAGCACAGCTACACCTCCACAGCCACAAGCACAGCAACACCTCCACAGCCACGAGCACAGCCACACCCCCACAGCCACGAGCACAGCTACACCTCCACCGCCACAAGCACAGCCACACCCCCACAGCCACGAGCACAGCTGCACCCCCACAGCCACGAGCACAGCCACACCCCCACAGCCACGAGCACAGCAACACCTCCACAGCCACGAGCACAGCAACACCTCCACAGCCACGAGCACAGCTACACCTCCACAGCCACGAGCACAGCTACACCTCCACAGCCACGAGCACAGCTACACCTCCACAGCCACGAGCACAGCTACACCCCTCCACACAGCCACAAGCACAGCTACACCTCCACAGCCACGAGCACAGCCACACCCCCACAGCCACGAGCACAGCTACACCTCCACAGCCACGAGCACAGCCACACCTCCACAGCCACGAGCACAGCCACACCTCCACAGCCACGAGCACAGCTACACCTCCACCGCCACAAGCACAGCTGCACCTCCACAGCCACAAGCACAGCCACACCTCCACAGCCACGAGCACAGCACACACCTCCACAGCCACGAGCACAGCAACACCTCCACCACCACAAGCACACCCACACCCCCACAGCCACGAGCACAGCCACACCCCCACAGCCACGAGCACAGCCACACCCCCACAGCCACAAGCACAGCAACACCTCCACAGCCACGAGCACAGCCCACACCCCCACAGCCACGAGCACAGCTACACCTCCACAGCCACGAGCACAGCTACACCTCCACAGCCACGAGCACAGCCACACCCCCACAGCCACGAGCACAGCCACACCTCCACAGCCACGAGCACAGCCACACCTCCACAGCCACGAGCACAGCTACACCTCCACAGCCACGAGCACAGCCCACACCCCCACAGCCACGAGCACAGCTACACCTCCACAGCCACAAGCACAGCAACACCCCCACAGCCACGAGCACAGCTACACCTCCACAGCCACGAGCACAGCTACACCTCCACAGCCACGAGCACAGCTACACCTCCACAGCCACGAGCACAGCTACACCTCCACAGCCACGAGCACAGCTACACCTCCACAGCCACGAGCACAGCTACACCCCCACAGCCACGAGCACAGCCACACCCCCACAGCCACGAGCACAGCTACACCTCCACAGCCACGAGCACAGCTACACCTCCACCGCCACAAGCACAGCTACACCTCCACAGCCACGAGCACAGCTACACCCCCACAGCCACGAGCACAGCACAGCCACACCTCCACAGCCACGAGCACAGCTACACCTCCACAGCCACGAGCACAGCCACACCTCCACCGCCACAAGCACAGCTGCACCTCCACAGCCACGAGCAGCACAGCTACACCTCCACCGCCACAAGCACAGCTGCACCTCCACAGCCACGAGCACAGCTACACCTCCACAGCCACGAGCACAGCCACACCTCCACAGCCACGAGCACAGCCACACCCCCACAGCCACGAGCACAGCTACACCTCCACAGCCACAAGCACAGCTACACCTCCACAGCCACGAGCACAGCTACACCTCCACAGCCACAAGCACAGCTACACCTCCACAGCCACGAGCACAGCAACACCTCCACAGCCACGAGCACAGCTACACCTCCACAGCCACGAGCACAGCCACACCCCCACCGCCACGAGCACAGCCACACCCCCACAGCCACGAGCACAGCCACACCCCCACAGCCACGAGCACAGCTACACCTCCACAGCCACGAGCACAGCTACACCTCCACAGCCACGAGCACAGCTACACCTCCACAGCCACGAGCACAGCTACACCTCCACAGCCACGAGCACAGCTACACCTCCACAGCCACGAGCACAGCTACACCTCCACAGCCACGAGCACAGCCACACCCACATCCCCACAGCCACAAGCACAGCCACACCTCCACAGCCACAAGCACAGCTACACCCCCACAGCCACAAGCACAGCTACACCTCCACAGCCACGAGCACAGCCACACCCCCCACAGCCACGAGCACAGCCACACCCCCACAGCCACGAGCACAGCCACACCCCCACAGCCACGAGCACAGCCACACCCCCACAGCCACAAGCACAGCAACACCTCCACAGCCACGAGCACAGCTACACCTCCACAGCCACGAGCACAGCCACACCCACACCCCCACAGCCACGAGCACAGCTACACCTCCACCGCCACAAGCACAGCTGCACCTCCACAGCCACAAGCACAGCCACACCTCCACAGCCACGAGCACAGCTACACCTCCACAGCCACAAGCACAGCTACACCTCCACAGCCACGAGCACAGCTACACCTCCACAGCCACAAGCACACACACCCCCACAGCCACGAGCACAGCTACACCTCCACAGCCACGAGCACAGCACACCTCCACAGCCACGAGCACAGCCACACCCCCACAGCCACGAGCACAGCCACACCCCCACACCTCCACAGCCACACAGCACAGCACACCTACACCTCCACAGCCACGAGCACAGCCACACCTCCACAGCCACGAGCACAGCTACACCTCCACCGCCACAAGCACAGCCACACCCCCACAGCCACGAGCACAGCCACACCCCCACAGCCACGAGCACAGCTACACCTCCACAGCCACGAGCACAGCCACACCCCCACAGCCACGAGCACAGCAACACCCCCACAGCCACGAGCACAGCCACACCTCCACAGCCACGAGCACAGCCACACCCCCACAGCCACGAGCACAGCCACACCTCCACAGCCACGAGCACAGCTACACCTCCACAGCCACAAGCACAGCAACACCTCCACCGCCACAAGCACAGCTGCACCTCCACAGCCACACCTCCACAGCCACGAGCACAGCTACACCTCCACAGCCACGAGCACAGCCACACCCCCACAGCCACGAGCACAGCTACACCTCCACAGCCACGAGCACAGCTACACCCCCACAGCCACGAGCACAGCCACACCCCCACAGCCACGAGCACAGCTACACCTCCACAGCCACGAGCACAGCCACACCTCCACAGCCACGAGCACAGCTACACCTCCACAGCCACAAGCACAGCTACACCTCCACCGCCACAAGCACAGCCACACCTCCACAGCCACGAGCACAGCTACACCTCCACAGCCACGAGCACAGCTACACCTCCACAGCCACGAGCACAGCTACACCTCCACAGCCACGAGCACAGCAACACCTCCACCACCCACAGCCACGAGCACAGCTACACCTCCACAGCCACAAGCACAGCTACACCTCCACAGCCACGAGCACAGCCACACCCCCACAGCCACGAGCACAGCCACACCCCCACAGCCACGAGCACAGCCACACCTCCACAGCCACGAGCACAGCCACACCTCCACAGCCACGAGCACAGCTACACCTCCACAGCCACGAGCACAGCCACACCTCCACAGCCACGAGCACAGCTACACCTCCACAGCCACGAGCACAGCTACACCTCCACAGCCACAAGCACAGCCACACCCCCACAGCCACGAGCACAGCCACACCCACACCCACCTCACAGCCACGAGCACACACACCTCCACAGCCACGAGCACAGCTACACCGCCACAGCCACACAGCACAGCCACACCACCCCCACAGCCACGAGCACAGCTACACCTCCACAGCCACGAGCACAGCTACACCTCCACAGCCACGAGCACAGCCACACCTCCACAGCCACGAGCACAGCTACACCTCCACAGCCACGAGCACAGCCACACCCACAGCCACGAGCACAGCCACGAGCACAGCCACAGCCCACACCCACACCAGCCACAGCCACGAGCACAGCTACACCTCCACAGCCACGAGCACAGCCACACCCCCACAGCCACGAGCACAGCTACACCTCCACAGCCACGAGCACAGCTACACCTCCACAGCCACGAGCACAGCTACACCTCCACCGCCACAAGCACAGCTGCACCTCCACAGCCACACACAGCCACACCCCCACAGCCACAAGCACAGCCACACCCCCACAGCCACGAGCACAGCTACACCTCCACAGCCACGAGCACAGCCACACCTCCACAGCCACGAGCACAGCCACACCTCCACCCCCACAGCCACGAGCACAGCAACACCTCCACAGCCACGAGCACAGCCACACCTCCACAGCCACGAGCACAGCTACACCTCCACAGCCACGAGCACAGCACCTCCACAGCCACGAGCACAGCTACACCTCCACAGCCACGAGCACAGCCACACCCCCACAGCCACGAGCACAGCTGCACCTCCACAGCCACGAGCACAGCTACACCTCCACAGCCACGAGCACAGCACCTCCACAGCCACAGCACAGCCACGAGCACAGCTACACCTCCACAGCCACGAGCACAGCTACACCTCCACCGCCACAAGCACAGCTACACCTCCACAGCCACGAGCACAGCTACACCTCCACAGCCACGAGCACAGCCACACCTCCACAGCCACAGCACAGCTACACCCCCACAGCCATGAGCACAGCTGCACCTCCACAGCCACACCCCCACAGCCACGAGCACAGCTACACCTCCACAGCCACGAGCACAGCTACACACCACCGCCACAGCCACACACCTCCACAGCACAGCCACACCTCCACAGCCACGAGCACAGCAACACCTCCACAGCCACGAGCACAGCCACACCCCCACAGCCACGAGCACAGCTACACCTCCACCGCCACAAGCACAGCTACACCTCCACAGCCACGAGCACAGCCACACCTCCACAGCCACGAGCACAGCAGCCACACCTCCACCGCCACAAGCACAGCCACACCCCCACAGCCACGAGCACAGCCACACCTCCACAGCCACAAGCACAGCTACACCTCCACAGCCACACAGCACACCCACACCCCCACAGCCACGAGCACAGCTACACCTCCACAGCCACGAGCACAGCAACACCTCCACAGCCACGAGCACAGCAACACCCCCACAGCCACGAGCACAGCCACACCTCCACAGCCACGAGCCACAGCACTACACCTCACACCCCCACAGCCCACAGCCACGAGCACAGCACACCTCCACCGCCACGAGCACAGCTACACCTCCACAGCCACGAGCACAGCTACACCTCCACAGCCACGAGCACAGCACACACCTCCACAGCCACGAGCACAGCTACACCTCCACCGCCACGAGCACAGCCACACCTCCACAGCCACGAGCACAGCTACACCTCCACAGCCACGAGCACAGCTACACCTCCACAGCCACGAGCACAGCTACACCTCCACAGCCACGAGCACAGCCACACCTCCACAGCCACAAGCACAGCTACACCTCCACAGCCACGAGCACAGCCACACCCCCACAGCCACGAGCACAGCCACACCTCCACAGCCACAGCACAGCACAGCCACGAGCACAGCCACAGCCACACCTCCACAGCCACGAGCACAGCTACACCTCCACAGCCACGAGCACAGCCACACCCCCACAGCCACGAGCACACAGCACAGCCACCTCCACAGCCACGAGCACAGCCACACCTCCACAGCCACAAGCACAGCAGCTACACCTCCACAGCCACAAGCACAGCACACACCTCCACAGCCACGAGCACAGCTACACCTCCACAGCCACGAGCACAGCCACACCTCCACAGCCACGAGCACAGCCACACCCCCACAGCCACGAGCACAGCACACACACCTCCACAGCCACGAGCACAGCTACACCTCCACCGCCACGAGCACAGCACACACCTCCACAGCCACGAGCACAGCTACACCTCCACAGCCACAAGCACAGCCACACCCCCACAGCCACGAGCACAGCTACACCCTCCACAGCCACGAGCACAGCTACACCTCCACAGCCACGAGCACAGCCACACCTCCACAGCCACGAGCACAGCCACACCCCCACAGCCACGAGCACAGCACCCACACCCCCACAGCCACGAGCACAGCAACACCTCCACAGCCACGAGCACAGCAACACCTCCACAGCCACAAGCACAGCCACACCTCCACAGCCACGAGCACAGCCACACCCACACCCCCACAGCCACGAGCACAGCTACACCTCCACAGCCACAAGCACAGCCACACCCCCACAGCAGCCACGAGCACAGCTACACCTCCACAGCCACGAGCACAGCCACACCTCCACAGCCACGAGCACAGCCCACACCCACACCCCCACAGCCACGAGCACAGCCACACCCCCACAGCCACAGCACAGCTACACCCCCACAGCCACGAGCACAGCCACACCTCCACAGCCACGAGCACAGCTACACCTCCACAGCCACGAGCACAGCTACACCCCCACAGCCACGAGCACAGCACAGCCACACCCCCACAGCCACGAGCACAGCCACACCCCCACAGCCACGAGCACAGCCACACCTCCACAGCCACGAGCACAGCACCCACACCCCCACAGCCACAAGCACAGCCACACCTCCACAGCCACGAGCACAGCCACACCTCCACAGCCACGAGCACAGCCACACCTCCACAGCCACGAGCACAGCACACACCCCCACAGCCACGAGCACAGCTACACCTCCACAGCCACGAGCACAGCTACACCTCCACAGCCACGAGCACAGCCACACCTCCACAGCCACGAGCACAGCTACACCTCCACAGCCACGAGCACAGCTACACCTCCCCCACAGCCACGAGCACAGCAACACACCCACACCCCCACAGCCACGAGCACAGCTACACCTCCACAGCCACGAGCACAGCTACACCTCCACAGCCACGAGCACAGCTACACCTCCACAGCCACGAGCACAGCTACACCCCCACAGCCACAAGCACAGAGCACACACCCCACAGCCCCACAGCCACAGCACACACACCTCCACAGCCACAAGCACAGCTACACCTCCACAGCCACGAGCACAGCCACACCCCCACAGCCACGAGCACAGCTACACCTCCACAGCCACGAGCACAGCCACACCTCCACAGCCACGAGCACAGCTACACCTCCACAGCCACGAGCACAGCTACACCTCCACAGCCACGAGCACAGCTACACCTCCACCGCCACGAGCACAGCTACACCTCCACAGCCACGAGCACAGCTACACCTCCACAGCCACGAGCACAGCCACACCCCCACAGCCACGAGCACAGCTACACCTCCACAGCCACAAGCACAGCCACACCTCCACCGCCACGAGCACAGCTACACCCCCCAGCCACAGCCACACAGCACAGCCACAAGCACCCCCACAGCCACGAGCACAGCAGCCACACCTCCACAGCCACGAGCACAGCCACACCCCCACAGCCACGAGCACAGCTACACCTCCACAGCCACGAGCACAGCTACACCTCCACAGCCACCCACAGCCACCTCCAGCCACGAGCACAGCTACACCTCCACAGCCACGAGCACAGCTACACCTCCACAGCCACGAGCACAGCTACACCTCCACAGCCACGAGCACAGCCACACCCCCACAGCCACGAGCACAGCTACACCTCCACAGCCACGAGCACAGCTACACCCCCACAGCCACAAGCACAGCCACACCTCCACAGCCACGAGCACAGCACCCACACCTCCACAGCCACGAGCACAGCTACACCTCCACAGCCACGAGCACAGCTACACCTCCACAGCCACGAGCCACCCCCACAGCCACGAGCACAGCTACACCTCCACAGCCACGAGCACAGCTACACCTCCACAGCCACGAGCACAGCTACACCTCCACCGCCACAAGCACAGCTGCACCCCCACAGCCACGAGCACAGCCACACCTCCACAGCCACGAGCACAGCTACACCTCCACAGCCACGAGCACAGCTACACCTCCACCGCCACAAGCACAGCCGCACCCCCACAGCCACGAGCACAGCTACACCCCCACAGCCACGAGCACAGCTACACCTCCACAGCCACGAGCACAGCCACACCTCCACAGCCACGAGCACAGCTACACAGCCACGAGCCACGAGCACACCTCCACAGCCACGAGCACAGCTACACCTCCACAGCCACAAGCACAGCCACACCTCCACAGCCACGAGCACAGCCACACCTCCACAGCCACGAGCACAGCACCTCCACAGCCACGAGCACAGCTACACCTCCACAGCCACGAGCACAGCTACACCTCCACAGCCACGAGCACAGCTACACCTCCACAGCCACGAGCACAGCACACCTCCACAGCCACGAGCACAGCGAGCACACACACCTCCACAGCCACGAGCACAGCCACACCCCCACAGCCACGAGCACAGCTACACCTCCACAGCCACGAGCACAGCTACACCTCCACAGCCACGAGCACAGCTACACCCCCACAGCCACGAGCACAGCTACACCCCCACAGCCACGAGCACAGCAACACCTCCACAGCCACGAGCACAGCCACACCCCCACAGCCACGAGCACAGCTACACCTCCACCGCCACGAGCACAGCCGCACCCCCACAGCCACAAGCACAGCCACACCTCCACAGCCATGACTCGCGGCGATGTGTAAGGTGTCGGTGCTCGGTGTCGATTTGGAATGGTGGAGCTCGTTGTCGACGTTGTGGGGTCGGTGTTCGTGACGTTTGGAGGTGTCGGTGCCGTGCGTTGTGCGTTGTGGAGTGTCGGTGCTCACTCGGTGTGGGTGTGGGGTGTCTGTGTGGAGGTTTCGGTACTCGAGTGTTTCAATAACGTCACAGGTATAGTTCACAGGACAGAAAATGAAGCTTCCCATGTTGTTACAAATGATTATTACACATCTAGACTTGCTTCAAAGATTTTGAAAACTGTAAATAACTTTGAGAATAAGTAAGCCATCCCACTTCAGCCACTTGTCTCTGCTAAAAAATGGAGGCATTGAAAGTTGATCAAAATATAGTTCATACGAAATTAAAATACACTAACTGTATTATATTTAGTACAACTATGTACACAACAATAACATCCATTATTGCATTTATTATTAGGCAGCAATATAATAAAATCATAATAAAGTTGCCTGACATTGAAGCGATAGTGCCCATCGATGATGGCTCTACCGTCAACAACTCAGGTAAGACAACCATTAAATGTATTTATCTAAATGCTAGAAGTATCAGAAACAAAATTCTAGAACTTGAAGCTACTGCACTAACAGGTAACTATGATGTGATAGGTGTTACAGAAACGTGGTTATCTGAGAGTGATGGGGACGAATATAATATTTGTGGGTATACACTGTATAGGAAAGACAGGCAGGACAGAAGAGGAGGAGGGGTAGCGCTATACATAAGAAACAGTCTTGAAGCCCAGGTGTTAAACCTGGACAAAGAAAATAAAACCGAATCAATATGGGTCAGAATAACAGACAAAAATTCAAAAGGCATAATAATAGGAGCATGCTATAGACCGCCAGATTCAGACGGTGAGCACAATAATCTGTTATACAATGACATTAGAAATGTGTGTAGCAAAGGAGAAGCCATACTAATGGGGGATTTCAACTTCCCCCAAATAAAATGGGAAAACCCGGTGGGTAGCGCGAAGGATGAAATAGAAATGGTGGAAATGACAAATGACTGCTTCCTAACACAATTTGTGAAGGCACCCACTAGAGGGGAGGCATGCCTTGATTTAGTCTTTTCAAATAACGAAGATAGAATAACTAAAACAGAGGTCAGAGAACCACTGGCAAACTCAGACCACAACATGGTCTCATTTGAAGTGTTTTTTAAATCCTCAAAAGTAAAGACCAAAGCTAAGGTTTACAATTTTAGAAAAGCAAACTATGAAGGCATGAAACAGAGACTAACAGAAGTAGATTGGAGTAAAATAGAGAAAACACCCACAGAAGAAGGATGGTTGTTCTTCAAAAACGTAGTACTAGAGGCGCAAAACAATTATATCCCTAAAGTAGACAAATCTAAATGTAAAACTAAATTGCCAAAATGGTTTAATAGATCAATTAAAAAAAAATATTCAGCGAAAAAAGGCACTTTACAGAGCATTAAAAAAGGACCAAAAAGAAAGTACGCAGAAAGAGTACACAGAACTGCAAACGCAAGTCAAAAAGGAAGTTAGAAAGGCCAAGAGAGAAATAGAAATGAACATTGCTAAGGGAGCTAAAACCAATTCCAAAATGTTTTTCCAATATTACAACAGCAAGAGAACATTCAAAGAGGAGATTAAATGTTTAAGAGATACAAATGGCAAAATCATAGAGGAAGAAAAAAAAATAGCAAATATGTTAAATGATTACTTTTCACAAGTTTTTACAAAGGAAGATACTGACAACATGCCCCACATGTCATCCAGTTCCTATCCAGTTTTAAATAACTTTAGCATAACTGAGGCAGAAGTGTTAAAGGGACTAGGAGCTCTTAAAATAAACAAATCCCCTGGGCCGGATGAGATCCTCCCAGTAGTACTCAAAGAAATGAAAGAAGTAATTTACAAACCGCTAACCAAGATCATGCAGCAGTCTCTTGACACAGGGGTGGTACCGACAGACTGGAAAATTGCAAACGTAATACCGATCCACAAAAAGGGAAACAAAACTGAACCAGGTAACTACAGACCAGTAAGCCTGACTTCTATTATATGCAAACTTATGGAAACTATAATAAGATCCAAAATGGAAAATTACCTATATGGTAACAGGGTACTGGGAGACAGTCAACATGGTTTTAGGAAAGGGAGATCGTGCCTAACTAACTTGCTTTTGATTTTTTTGAGGATGCAACATCGATAATGGATAATTGCAAAGCATATGACATGGTTTATTTAGATTTCCAGAAAGCTTTTGACAAAGTCCCGCACAAAAGATTAATTCTCAAACTGAACGCAGTTGGGATTCAAGGAAACACATGTACATGGATTAGGGAGTGGTTAACATGTAGAAAACAGAAAGTACTGATTAGAGGAAAAACCTCAGAATGGAGTGTGGTAACCAGCGGTGTACCACAGGGATCAGTATTAGGTCCTCTGCTATTCCTAATCTACATTAATGATTTAGATTCTGGTATAGTAAGCAAACTTGTTAAATTTGCAGACGACACAAAAGTAGGAGGAGTGGCAAACACTGTTGCAGCAGCAAAGGTCATTCAAAATGATCTAGACAAGATTCAGAACTGGGCAGACACATGGCAAATGACATTTAATAGAGAAAAGTGTAAGGTACTGCACGCAGGAAATAAAAATGTACATTATAAATATCATATGGGCGATATTGAAATTGGAGAAGGAATCTATGAAAAAGACCTAGGAGTTTTTGTTGACTCAGAAATGTCTTCATCTAGGCAATGTGGGGAAGCTATAAAAAAGGCTAACAAGATACTCGGATACATTGTGAAAAGTGTTGAATTTAAATCAAGGGAAGTAATGTTAAAACTGTACAATGCACTTGTAAGACCTCATCTTGAATATTGTGTGCAGTTCTGGTCACCTCGCTATAAAAAAGATATTGCTGCTCTAGAAAGAGTGCAAAGAAGAGCGACCAGAATTATTCCGGGCTTAAAAGGCATGTCATATGCAGACAGGCTAAAAGAATTGAATCTGTTCAGTCTTGAACAAAGAAGACTACGTGGCGACCTAATTCAAGCATTCAAAATTCTAAAAGGTATTGACAGTGTCAACCCAAGGGATTTTTTCAGCCTGAAAAAAGAAACAAGGACCAGGGGTCACAAATGGAGTTTAGAAAAAGGGGCATTCAGAACAGAAAATAGGAGACACTTTTTTACACAGAGAATTGTGAGGGTCTGGAATCAACTCCCCAGTAATGTTGTTGAAGCTGACACCCTGGGATCCTTCAAGAAGCTGCTTGATGAGATTTTGGGATCAATAAGCTACTAACAACCAAACGAGCAAGATGGGCCGAATGGCCTCCTCTCGTTTGTAAACTTTCTTATGTTCTTATGTTCTTATGTTAGTTGAGGGAGTTATGCATCCCGAGGGCACTATCGCTATTAGATAACGAAGTGAAAAACAATTAATTTTTAATTAGTAAATCAATTTTTATCTTGTATTACCTTGTTGCGGTTTTAAACCCCTATTTATGATCTGTATCTTGCCTGAGAAACAAACACAGAAATTACTGAACAGTCTGTGTGTGATGGAGTCTGAAAACTGCTTGTTATTGGAGCGTCATTTGAGCTGACAGGGTGTGGCTTGGCTGATGCGGTAGTGACAGGAACATAAGAACATAAGAACATAAGAAAGTTTACAAATGAGAGGAGGCCATTCAGCCCATCTTGCTGGTTTGGTTGTTAGTAGCTTATTGATCCCAGAATCTCATCAAGCAGCTTCTTGAAGGATCCCAGGGTGTCAGCTTCAACCACATTACTGGGGAGTTGATTCCAGACCCTCACAATTCTCTGTGTAAAAAAGTGCCTCCTATTTTCTGTTCTGAATGCCCCTTTGTCTAATCTCCATTTGTGACCCCTGGTCCTTGTTTCTTTTTTCAGGCTGAAAAGTCCCTTGGGTCGACACTGTCAATACCTTTTAGAATTTTGAATGCTTGAATTAGGTCGCCATGTAGTCTTCTTTGTTCAAGACTGAACAGATTCAATTATTTTAGCCTGTCTGCATAGGACTCATTGCTTGATTGGTTGGTTTTTAGTCTTGTTTGGAGCAGAGGATAGTATTGTAGACCAATTGTGTTTTTGCTGAACATTTGCTGTCTAATAGCTGCGAGTTGAACTTTCATTACTGTGCCCTGTTGCATTACAGACATGATTTCTCTTGTCTCCAGACCCGCGTCAGTTACAAATTCAGTATCAAAACAGCTTACCAATTCTTAAAAACAGATACATGCCATTTGATTTGTTGTCTTGTTCTTAGTTCATTTATTTGCCGTTCTAGGTTTTCAAGCTCATTCTCCAATATAATTCAATTTCAATTCAATTCAGTGGTGTTTTATATTACAATAGCAGGTTTTCCCAAAGCAATTATACAGACATATATATATATATATATATATATATATATATATATATATATATATATATATATATATATATTCATAAACGAACAGATTTATAAATACGTTTGTATGCCTTTCTGTAGTATTACTTGTAGTACTAGGCTTTTGTAGCAGGTTTTCAACAGCAGTAGCTCGATTGGCTGTTGTAGGTGAGGATGGTAAATGTATCCATTCCAGTAGTGATGCGTGCCAAAATAAATCAAAATATACATAAGTAGACAGTGTTTATGTAGTTTGTCATGTTGGTGGTTTAGCTGTAAGCAGGAATGTCATTTTTAAAAAGCTGGTATTCACGTGGATTGATTTTAAATTTGATTCACAGTTGGTGCCGAGACGTTCCAGCAGGCACCTACCGTCTACTACAGAACTGGATGCTGATTGGCTGACGGTACTGAATCGCTTTCAAATTTAATATAAAAAAAGGATGCTTCTCTGGCAGTGAGTATCTTTACCTCGCTTTTTTTTTCTGCTGTTTGAAGATTTTTTTCTTTGTGTGTGAACGTGTCTGCTGAGAAAACACCTGTGTACAAAGCTATTGATGTTTTTACCTGTTATGTGGGAGCTGTGAGGAATGTACTCATTATGTAAAATGAACGAGAGACCAGGGTACAGCAATTTTGTTTGGGGTAAGATTGAATTATTGAATTAATTATATTTTAATTATGTCTCTCCTGTAGTGGCTTTTAAAAACTATTAAATAACAAAAGCTAGACAATTTCATGCAACTATTTCATGGTAACACAGGAAAAACATCAAGCATTTGTTATTTTTTCACAGTTGTTAGCTTTGTCACAGTTGTTAACTTTGTTATTTGGTATTTTTTGAAATACACTCTAAGGATATATGAGTGCAGGCAGGTAGGACTAATAAACAGCTGTTAAAGATCAATAGGCTAGCACAATTGCCCAGTTGTTTTAGAAAGAAAAAAATGATTATAACCCGTGCTTTTTCTTTTCAGTAAAAAATGTGTGAATAACAATCTGGTGACACTTGCCCATTGCTTTTAATGCCCAGTCATTTTTACTTGATAGAACCATTAGCACTATTTTCACTTTGGTTGTCAGTCGAGACACGCAGCTGCTTTCAGATTCATCCCAATTGATTTTCTGTCACCGTCTGCCCCACAGTGGCAGTGGGATATGCTGGTAAAGTTATGTTATCTGTTGGGGGGATGTGGGGCAGGGGGCTTTAAGGGGGCAGGGAGAGTGAGTGACAGAATCAGGCCGGCCATGATAAGGCTTCTAGTGCCCTGGCCTCAGAATCAACAAGTGAAGTCACACTTTAGTGTTCAAGATTTCCATTAAAAAAGTCCTTTTTTAGTAGAGAAGATAAACCTGACAACAACGTAAGTCACATAATGGACTCATTTTCTGCTTTCTGAATGCCTTCCATTTTAAAAGCAAACAGGCATTATTATGCTAGCTGGAGATGTTGTTCTTAGCACAGGGATATAGTGCAGGCAGCAATACATTTTCCAGTTTCCAGAAAAGTGATTGTCAAGGGTTGACGAAACATCCCAAGAGCCATCTTTAGCACATTATTATTCAGTGTATCTATAGCCCCTTTGACACTGGTGCTATGCTTGGGTCCCGACCCGGGATCTAGCTACCCGGTCACAATCCCATATAATGTGAAACCATGTACCCGGGTCGTACCCGAGTGAGAAAAAATGCATGATGGCCATTTTCAAGCAGACAAAGTAACAAACAGCCATGCCTGCATGAAGGTTTCAATTCTACAAGGAACATTTCTGTTTGTTCTGTTTAGCCATATTTCTGTAAATTGAGACACAGCATGAGCCAGGTTGCAGCAGAGATGATGAAACATTTGCTCTAATCAACATTTAGGCCGATGATTCAAGCCAGAGAAGCTTGGATGGAAGCGTCCGTAACAAGGACACCATCTTGAAAGCCTGAGCAGACAAAAGGATGGTCATGTCAATGCTGCTGTTTCTGGGGCATTGCCTACCTGCATTGTGTGCTTGCTTCTGTCACCCAGGTCAACCCTGCTTCTTCAAAAAGCAGAGTGAAATCACATAGCCAACCTGCACGACATCAAGTCTGAGACAGACAGAGCATGCAGTGTGAAGGGGTTATAATCTAATGTGTCTGCCTGTTGCTCCACTTCCTTGTTTATAGATATGCAAGTTTAACTGCTTGTCCAAGTGTGATGAAACATGAAGAGGACATTCTTTTGATTAATCAGATGTGGAGCACATTCTTTAGGACAACTTATCTGGAGTATCAGAATTTGATGATATGTTCCTATTAAATGCTGGGTTTAACACTACATTTTAAGTGTTCACATCAGTAATCAGTAAAGACCTTACACAGAAAGTAGCTTAAAATGTCATTTTGATTTATTTTTTACATTCCCTTTACAGTCCCTGTGTTTGCAATCACTCGGAGGGCTTTGGTTTATGTTGCTGCAATATTTTGTTAGTATAATTTCCTCTAAATCTGCCTTTACCTGCTTTGAGCTTGTCTGGAGAATCCTAGGTGCCAGCACTGAACAGCCCTCCTCATTCCACGTGACAATGTGACCCCTGAACTCTGCCAGACCCGCCTACTCTACATTTGTATAGTCAGAGAGAAGGTGGGACTAGCAGAGTTGAAAGGTCACATTGTTTACATGATTTAAATGAAATGAAGAAGACTGTTCAATCCCAGCACTTAGGATTCACTAGGAATAGGGCCCAGCACCACTGAAAATGATTGCAAACACTGTAGAATAGTAAGGGAATGGAAATGTTAGATGTGCAGTAAACCCACTGACATACTACCTATATTCAAAGGGTTAGTGGGATTGTTCAGTTAAATATATTCAACAAAATGACCAGGTCAGTAAATACATGGCCCTGCAAACAGCAGGACCCTCATGATAAATGCACACATTATTATATATTTGACATTATTATACCATAGGAGAGAGTTTTGTAAGTTAATTACATTTTTCCATAAAGTAAGCATTATCGTTTTAGCTACAATCTGAGAGGAGAGAGGAGATTTATTCTGGGGTTTAAAGCAATTTAGTTGGTGGCTGTCACCTCAGCAAGCACCTCTGGGGGTAGATTGACTTTAAAATAGAGCTCTGTTCCACACATGGCTCCCAAAGCAATGCTCATGGAAGAATCCTCTGTGATTGAACATGTGTGCTTCAAAAGAACAAATTCCTCTGAGGGCGCGTTTTTGAAACTGCAACTTCTGAAATGGAATATTCTGTGCCTGTAACAGGAAACACTTGTGAATTTGGTGCTTTGGGCAGCAGAAAATTGTGTCCCTGTCACACAGCTGTGGTTTGTGATCCCCAGTGTTCTGGTCTTCTCTATGATCAAAGATTCCAATGAGAAGCTTTATGGGGAATCATGGGTTTCCTAATAAGGTAAGGCATAGGACGATAATGTAATTAAATGAATAAGCCTCAAATGCCTAGGTATATTTTGGCATGCTCTTTTCTTTCTTTTGAAGTGCAGATATTTAATTAGGACTTGCTAATGTTATTTTTTATAGATGTCCTGGAGTTTGATCCCTCCGTGAGGTTAGAATAATAATTAAAAAAAAAAAAACCTGAAATTATTATTTAGATAGTAGGCTGGCAACTGTCCAAGGGGAGATCAGCACAATTAGGAATCCTACACCCCTCCTACTGCAGAGAAGATAAGGGAGAATTGTCCCACAGAATTCTGGATCACAATTATTGACAGAATTCAATTAATTTGAAATATATATGCTCCACAATATGGTCTGTATCTTGTTATTTCTAAAGGTAGTCCAATGAGAAATCTAATTGAGTTTGTGACTGTTATAGAACCTCACTATTGACAGCTTCTTCTAAGCCTAATATATGGAAATAAGACAGACCAAACAGTTTTATTGAAGACAGCTCATTCCTCTTGATAATCAGCAGCTTCAAGCCACGTTCCTCCAGTAAGCCTGCACACAGAACTGCATCTTTTCGCATTTGATTCGGCTCATATTGATTATGACTTTACATTGTTCTGCATTATTAAACTTTTTACCTGGTTCCTGAGTGGAGCATCCAGTAAAGGCACTCTGCGTGCAGTGCTGGATGCGCCCTATAGACTGGACGTCGCCGGTTAGAGTCCAGGCTATTCCACTGCCGACCGTGGACACTCCCAAGGGGTAGTGCACAATTGGCTGAGCGCTCCCCGGGGGGGAGGGCTTAGGTCGGCCAGGGCGTCCTTAGCTCACCACGCACCAGCGACCCCTGTAGACTGGCCGGGTGCCTGCGGGCTTGCCTGTAAGCTGCCCAGAGCTGCATTGCCCTTCGACACTGTAGCTCCGAATTGGCTGCATAGAGGGCCTGCTGAGTGAAAAGAAGCGGTCAGCTGACGGCACACGCTTCGGAGGACAGCAAACAGTTGAGCGTTACTTTATAGGGCTAGCAATCCGCCCAAGACCCGTCTCTCAGCCACTCAGAGAGAGGAAAAGACCACACACCTGCTCTCTCCCACCTCTCCGTGTCACTGCCATGACCCACAGGTAGGTATTGGACGACTGCTGCCCTCTTCCTGCAGCACCATGAACACGCCAGCTGAGTCAGCATAGATCTCCCCACCCCCATTACAGCGCTCATTAAAAATGAAGCCTTTATGTGAATTTAAAAAATTTGCCTTTATGCCAAAGTGACCCATATGGCGGTTCTTGGCGGATCTAGTGTTAAAGTAATTTTTAAGAACCTGCATTTTTTAAATACTATTTCAATATGCATCAATCCCTGTGCATCAATCCAAAGTTTACAGATGTTATTTTATTTGTTTATTTTTATTTCATGTATTAAATTTATAAATGTTCAGGCTGTGCCATCCTTTTACAGCAGAGAGTACAAAAACATTTAAGAGTAGAGCAAACTTAAACAAAAGTGTGGCAGTTCTGTGTGACCGCTCCAGATCCTTATTCCCATGGTCCATGGCACAACAAATTTCCATTGAATTGTGATTTATTTTCAGTCTGGAGCTGAAGCTTTTTGCTTTTATTGGCGAATCTAGCCCTTGATTGGATCAGTGCATGAGGCAAGGGACCTGGTCTAAACACTGTTGGGAACCACTGGTCGGCAGTATACACACACAGGAGAGCCTTAATATCCCATTGAACTGGTTCCAGAACTTCATTAACTGTGGCCAAGTCTTTTACACACACTCCAAGCCCTTGGTACAGTCTGTCTCTGACAGTCTATATCTGATTGACCTCTGGAGGTTAAGAGCTGGGTCAGTGCACTCCTGCAACTCTGCACCAAGCACATTGATCAGCCCATTGAAAAGCTCAAGGTCTCTCCCTCTGCAATTTATGCCCCTGTCCTCAGCAATTTGTTATAGGCGGATTAGTAGGCTGGAACAGCCATTCTGGACCAAAGCCCAGCGATTTGCTGTGCCAGCACCAACACTTTGCTGCTAGCTAAGTGCCTGTATGTGACAGGGAGCAAATGTAAAAGTTTTTACTGCTGATAAATCACCCATATCTTGTCGTTGTAGCTAACAAAATATTTCCATAAATGATCATTACCGTGCACATCCCTTCACTCAAATGTGCAGTTTTGAAAGGAACACATGTATTTAATTTTTAAAACTTAATTTCTGATAATCTGCTTGCAGGTCTTTCTTTTAAGATAGCCTTTCATTCAGGGCCTTGTTTCCCACCAATAACCAACCAACTGCTTCCCCTAATGACTGACATTCTCTGTAGCCAGTAAGATGCTTTAGACACTGAAAACATTGCTGATATGAAATGACATACAGTAGGAAGTGAAACAGTAACAGTTTTCCTGGAAGGCAATGCAAGTAAAGAAAGAACAAAGAACCTATTGTAGTACCTGGCAATGCTGGCAGCTGCAATACTGACAGCGGTGTTGCACACTCCGCTAGGTGCTGCAGGACAAGGCAGGAGCTGAACCTTGGGAGGCGATGGCAGGAACTGACCTTCCGGAGGTAGCTTCAGCTCCTCTGGTAGTGATGGTGAGAGCAACAAGTGGTCTCTCCCTGGCAGCTAAGGCTGGAGCAGCGGCTAGTCTCCCCTTGCTGGTGGAGACAGGAGCAGCAGGTAGTTTCCCTCTATCACTAGGGACTGGTGTGGCTCTATTTGGGACTTCATTATTTATTGGTGAGATTATTCCTTTTCTGTTTGCTGGCTTTTTCTACTTTACTTTGATAGTTTGGTTCCTGTAGTTTTGGCTTTGTTCTTTTGTTTAATGTGGATTGCGTCACTAGACTTGTTAGACCTTGTGACAGAAATACAATGAGTTCTGGTGATAAATCTCCCTCCCGACCGGTGAGGGCACTAAAGAATGGGAGGAAAAGTATCTGGTCAGCCTGGAAAGAAGCGAGAGTCTGTTGTAAGATCGTATTGACCTGAAAGGTAAACGAGGGGCAGCTGCAAGTAATAAAGCAGCTGCAACTGTTTACCTAGATGTCATGCAGGATTAAATATAGGGGCCAGGGTAACGCTGATCTTTTCCTTTGTTTGGGTAAACGCGTGAGGAGAGAAGGACTGAGAGAAGAGCTCTCATTAATAAAAGAAAAAGACTTGTTACGTGTTTTGTGTTGTGTTTTGTCTGTGAAGTAATTGTTCGTGTTTTGCACCACCAGACAGTTGAAGCACAAATCCGGAGCTGTCGCCGAGGGTCAGCATGATCCGGATCACCACTGCACTACCGTCTCGAAATACCTGTGTTTGCACTCACCACCAGCACGACTGCACTCACCCAGGACTGGTGACCGTGTGTTAGTTGTTGTGTGGGACTGTGCCCTGTTTTTGTTATCCACGCACTTGACACATTGTCCAGATCTGGATTACAAATAAAAGCACTTTTTCACTAGATATCGTTGTCTTCCTGTCAATCTTGCATCGCATCGCAGCTACACCTGTTCCCCTTCACCAGTCAGTTTGCCACACGTGGTGTCAGATCCAGGATGGACCGCAACGCACTGGCGGAGCTGCTACAGGCGCTGGAGAGCAGGTGCGACGCAGAGGAGAGAAGGAGGGAGGAGCACTACACGGCGCTCATTGAAGGAGTAGGGCTGGCCGTTGCCGCAGCGACGACCCCTTCAACAACACCGCTGATGTCGCCCCCGAAGGCATGGGCAATGAAGATGTCGGCGGAGGATGACCCGGAGGTGTATTTGGTGGCGTTCAAGTGGCTGGCTACCGCTGTGGCTTAGCCGCGGGAGTTCTGGACAAGCCAGTTGGGACCCTGCCTGATCGGGGAGGCTCAGGCAGCCTACCAAGCCATGAGCGACTATCACGCCACAGACTAAGACCTGGTCAAACAGGCTATCCTCCGCCACTTGAATATAACCACGGCGACCCACCGGGCGTGGTTTAGGGAATACCGGAGAGACCCGGAGACACGCCCCAGGGTGGTTGCAGAGCGGTTGAGCGACCACATGGTGCATTGGCTGACCCCCGGGAAGAAGACCGCCTAACAGATGGAGGAAGCCATTGTGGCTGAGCAATTCTGCCATGTGGTTGGCGCCGAAACCCAGGCGTGGATACGACGCCATAACCCTGACACCCTGGAGGAGGCGGTCAAATTGGCTGAAGATTTCGAAGACTCCCTGACTTCTGCCCGGGTCGGGATCCTGTCGGTCCCAGCCCTTCAGAGTAGCCGACCTCTCCCTCCCTCTCCTCCAAAACCACCACCACCACCCTCGTTCCCGGGACCCAGACCTCCAAGAATGCCGACCCCATTGGGCCCCCTTGCCTCCCCCCATGGAGAACAAGGTTGGCCCCCAGCTGGGGTAGAGGTGCTGCCCCTGCCCCATTGCCATACCAGCAGCGGGACAGATTTCCGACCTATGCTCCCTCTGTCCCTCCTATCTGTTTTAGGTGCAACCAGCTAGGACATCTGGCCAGGTCATGCCCTGCTGCTATGGAGTGTGATGTGGCACCGTGCAATGGGGCACCTAAAACTGGTAAACGTGGGGAAAATGGTCGGGAGGGGCCCTGTCTGATTGACGTGGTTTTAGGGAATGTGAAAACCCACTCATTAGTGGGCACAGGGTGTGAGCAAACCTTGATTAGGACAGCTCTTCTGGGAGGTGTGTCATGGTGGCCACAAGGTCAAGTGGCCATCTCCTGTATCCATGGAGACACGGTGGCATACTCCGCCCAAAAAGTATATCTATTGGTAGGACCGATAAAACATCACCTTGTAGTAGGGGTGGTGGAAAGGTTGCCACACCCAGTTATTCTGGGCCGAGACTGGCCAAAATTCAAACAATTAATGCAAATAATGGCAGTCTCAGCCACACACGTAAACGTGGCAGAAAAAAAGAAAAGGGAACAAATTGGGGATGTGTTTCCTTTTTATACTGAAATGTTTTCTCCTCTTTTCCGTCCCAGAAAAACAAATAAGGAGAGACGGACTGAGAAATGGGAGGGAGCTGGGGTCTGGTTGGAAAGTGCTGGGATGGTAACAAACGCCAGTCGAAGGGAGTGGGAATGCAGTGTGACCGAGAGAGCAAGGTTACTGGGCCAGCTAGGGCAGAGGTTATTCCAGCCCCTCTCAATGTACCAGACCTGTGGTACTCAAGCTCGGACATAGTGTGGGGCCAAAATAACAACCCGTCACTAGTGCACGCTTGGGGGCAGGTCCGGTCTATTGAAGGTAAGGATGTTGATGGCGCTGGGGTGCTAGTATATCCACACTTCAGTATCAAGGGGCAATTACTGTATAGGGTAATCCTAGCCGCAGGCACAGGACAGCCTGTAACACAATTGTTGGTTCCCCCGTCTTGTCGGACCAAGGTCATGAGGCTGGCGCATGATATCCCTTTTGTGGGGCACCTCGGAGCCGGGAAGATGAGGGAATGGATACTGGCTCGATTCTATTGGGTAGGTCTTTATGCTGATGTGTCGAGATATGTAGCCACATGCCCAGACTGCCAATGAGTAGCGCCGGGTTGAGTGTGCCCTGCCCCTTTGGTCTCACTGCCAATTCTTTCCACTCCTTTTGAATGCATTGCAATGGACATAGTGGGCCCTTTGCTACCTTCTGACTCCGGGTATATGCATATATTAGTAGTGGTGGATTATGCAACGCGATACCCGGAGGCAGTTCCATTGAGGTCCACTAGAGCTGCTGCAATAGCCACCGAGTTAGTGCAGATTATGGCGAGAGTAGGGATCCCCAAGGAGATCTTGACTATCATGGAACCAACTTTTTGTCCAATACATTACAGCAGGTGTACAAAATATTAAAAATACATCCCATTAGGACGTCCGTTTATCATCCATTATTGAGTGGTCTGGTGGAACGCTTTAATCAGACCCTAAAGTCGATGCTGAGACGATTCTTAATCCAAGAGCAAAAACATTGGGCATCGCTTCTTCCCTACCTCCTTTTTGCAGTGAGAGAGGTGCCGCAGAGTTCAACCCCCTTTGAGCTCCTGTACAGCCGGAAGCCTCGCTGAGAGAGGGATGGGAGGAGAACAAAGGCTCGTCCAAGAATGTAGTGAAGCATGTACTCCTATTAAGAGATCGCCTGGATTTGGTCAGTCGTTTGGCCCAGGACAACCTCAGATCAGTTCAGCACCGACAGCAGCAGCATTACAACAAAAATGCACGGATTCGAACCTTTCGACCAGAGGACAAGGTAATGCTTCTACTTCCCTCATCAGAATCGAAACTATGTGCTAAATGGCAGGGGCCGTATGAAGTGATTCGGGCTATAGGGAAAGTGAACTATGAAATTAGACAGCCCGATCGCCATAATGAATGTGAAATGTACCATGCCAATTTGTTAAAGCCCTGGCAGGCAAGGGAGGTCTTACTTATAGCCCCAAGCAATATGGAGGATGATTTAGGCCCCTGTCCAGAGTCTCCTAGCACAAGAATGATTTCAATGGGGGAGCAATTGGTTCCGGATCAGGAAAGAGAGCTGCCTAAGCTTATTGAGGAGTTCAGCGATGTTTTTTCTGACGTGCCCGGCAGAACAAACTTAGTTGAATATGACATTATCTCTCCACCAGGTGTCACAATGCGAGAGAGACCGTACCGGATCCCGGAAAGTTGACGAAGTGGCGTTCACAAAGAGGTATGAGATATTCTCGAGCTTGGGGTGATTGAACCTTTCAGGAGCGAGTGGTGCAGTCCAATTGTCATAGTGGCCAAGAAAGACGGCACCAACCGCTTCTGCATGGATTTCAGAAAGGTAAACGCTATTGCTAAATTTGATGCAGATCCCATGTCTCGGGTCGACGAACTTTTAGACAGACTGGGAAAAGTGAGGTTTATTTCCATTCTGGACCTGACAAAGGGATACCGGCAAATCCCTTTAACCCACAGCTCCAGAGAGAAAACAACATTTTCAACACCAAAAGGGCTGTTTCACTTTGAAACCATGCCATTTGGGATACATGGTGCACCCGCTGCCTTTCAGAGACTGATGGACCAGGTTTTACGCCCACATCATGAATATGCAGCAGCGTATATTGATGACGTGGTGATTTACAGCTCCACCTGGCGAGAGCATTTGGCTAGGGTTACAGCCGTTCTTCAGTCTCTAAGGGCAGCCCAGCTGACACCTAACTTGAGGAAATGAATGTCTGCCAAAACAGAGACTCAATATTTGGGATTTTTAATGGAGAATGGAAGGGTGAGAACTGTGGTCACCAAAATCCAAGCTTTGGTCGATGCAACGATCCCCAAAACCAAGACTCAGGTGAGGTCACTACTGGGCTTAGCTGGTAATTACATTTATCATCCATTGCCATCAAGACTGTCTTTGTAATTGGTTTCCCCGTATAATTATTCATTCGCCTTTTGTTTTTTTGCCTGTCAGTTTGTTGGTTTTGTGTTGGTGTGGTGTTTGTGGGTGTGTGGGTTTATTTGAGACCTACTGGACATGGCATTAATTTCACTTTAGTGTTATTCTGTTTGGATGTTTGTTTAGTTCACTTTACTTTCTTACTCACCTGTACCTTCCACTTAATTAACTGTTCTCTGTAATAAGTTGTTGTCCTTATATTTCATTTATTCCATTATAGTTCACAACAGTAAACCACTTGTTCGTCAAATTGACACCTCCGACGTCCCTGCTTTTGCTGTTTGTCACTCTTGCTGACTTAGTTAGTTAGTTATAGATATTTGGCCAGTACTATCTCCTTAGGGAGGACAGTACAACTGCTTCTCAGTTGGGCAGAGTGATCATTACAATGTTATCAAGTACAAAACAAAAGTTAGTATGAAAACATTTCTATAAAAAAACAAGGTTCCATTTCAAAACTTAGGCCCCAATACAAGTGCATTCGTTATAGCTCATAAGTGCAAACATCATTCTATGAACACCCTTAACAAATTATTATCCCAAAAGCATGCCATTTTTTAAAAACTGAATTTTTACCATCCTGTTAGTTAAGGCAGAATTTCATGAGGACAGGCTGGAACACGTTCAGCTTGTTCGATTGGAAATGGAACAACTTTTAGCCTTTTCGTGAAATCATTTAGTACCAGCTGACAGTGATTTGGGGATGCTGTTTATGCATTGTGATGGCTTTTTAAGACAGTTCCAAGCAGTAGTTATATGATATGTAATAAACTGTAACATTAATATTATGGTCAAATATATAAACAAAATCTCACTATACAGACCCGTACAGACCATTGTAAATCGAGGCTCCGTTTATTGTATTTTGCCAGTATTGTATGCACAGTTGTGGCAATAAAGTTTTGTCTCTCCCTGTATAATTAAACAATTTTGCTTCATAGCCAAACTATGCCTGCTGAATAATGTTACATTAACATATTGAATTACAATCATGGCGCTTTGTAGTTTTCCGTACTTAACAAAAAATGGACAATTAAAAAATGTGACATTCTGAAATCCAACTTGAAATAATGACTGCTATTATGCTGCCTTCCGGTATGCTTGTGTGATATCGTTCCGTAGTTTCTTTGATTACATGATAAATAAAACATCTAAATGATGATAACCATATATATATATATTTTTTTAATGGCCTCAATTCAATAAAAAATAAAATGTCGGTGATGCAAATCTTGTGTCCATAGCTGTAGCTGCGGGGCTCCACCATGTTTCACCAGGTGCAGACCGGGCTGTTCCACCGAGAAAACGTCTTCCACGGCAGGAAGGTGGCACGGTTTCGCCAAAGCAGGTTGTTCAGTTCTGTTCGATCTCACGAAATTCCGCCTTTAACAGAGCAGTCACATGACTTTAACACTGACCTATTGCCAGAGAGCTTGCTGCATCCCTCCTCCAGATAAACAATCTGTCAGCTGTGATTTGCGAATTTGATGCTACCTTTCTACGGTTTCTTTTCTAACTGCTGTAGATTAGATGGTACCTCTATTTTTTACATCTAGTCATTAAAGTGGGCTTAAATTATTGACTTGGGGCTGAGCCTGGGTGTAGTTTTATCCCTTGCACCTGAGAGTGATTTGTGCATCTATATATACAGCTGTGCCGGGATTCAATTACTAATTAATTATTCACTTGAATCCCAGCACGGGACTAATTTGTGCAATCTCTGTGCCCAAATACTAATACACATTTTATCTGCACATGAATTAATTGTGCAATCCCCATGCCTAAATAGAACTATATATTTTAAATCACTCATGCAACATAGTCCACACTGTACCCTGTGTACCAATACATATACCAACAATAACACATAAAACATAAAACACAAAAATACGCACAGGGGCAGGGCACCACGCCACCTCCACTCAGGAGCACCTTCATGTTTTATAAGACGTTTGTAAAATCAGTAACTAAATTGAATAAGAAAAGTATCATTGCTACTTCTTATGCTTTGTGTAATGAGCCTGGACATGTTTGACAGCTGTATAATCAAACACTCAGAACACAGCTGTATAATGAAATTCACAGAACACAGCTGTATAATCAAACACTCAGAGCACAG
This sequence comes from Polyodon spathula, assembly GCF_017654505.1. Taxonomy (NCBI): domain Eukaryota; kingdom Metazoa; phylum Chordata; class Actinopteri; order Acipenseriformes; family Polyodontidae; genus Polyodon; species Polyodon spathula. Next base: position 19,316,346 of record NC_054545.1, read on the forward strand.
CTGTATAATCAAACACTCAGAGCACAGCTGTATAAACAAACACTCAGAACGCAGCTGTATAATCAAACACTCAGAACACAGCTGTATAATTGAACACTCAGAATGCAGCTGTACAATTGAACACTCACAATGCAGCTGTACAATTGAACACTCAGAACATCAAAGCCAACTTGTTTTGGGGGCTTGTTTTCAAGATCAGGCAGCTCGACCACACCCCAGGGACATGCAATAGTGGGCAGGGCCGTGTCGAAACAGGCAGACAAGGCACACAGCTTGCAAAAATCATACCAGAAATAATCTTCCATACATGCAGAATAAATATGTGTATTGATTCTGCAAGTCATGTTTGTGAGTGAGCATATCTTCAACTGAGAGCAAGCATATTTGCATTCAGGGTGTTGCTATGAGTGGTAGAAATAAGATTGGTCATGAATGGCTACTAGAAGTCATTTTAATCCAACTCTTTTATGCCCTAACACATTCCAATCACCTGTCCACACCAGGCATCGTGCTGTTAGAATGCAATGAGACAGGAGATTGGTGTGTGTGAGTGTTAGTGTGGGTAATTAAGGTTGTATCATTATCTGGCTGGGTGAGGACAGGTTGTTTTTACAGTAAAAATGGCTGTCATTTATCTTTATGGGATCAAAGGACTTTCTAAACTTTGCAGTGTCATTTGTTAACAGTTTCGAGTGTGAAAGATACCCTATTCAAACAATACCATATCCAAGCGTAAGGTAGGGGCACAGTCGCCAATAACGGCTCAGAGAAAGTGCAGTTCAACATTTAAAGATAACTGGCTTTTGGAAATTGTGGAAACTGAAATAACCAACATCTCAGGACTGGGCCTCTTGAAACTGGAAGACATCTCTGTAGTCAGTCAGGACTGAGGGCGTGTGTAAATTTTGTTTTGAAGCTAAAAGAGAAATTATAACTGCTGAAGAATGGAGTGAATGGAAACAGGACAAATTGCCATAGTTGTTAGAGTGTTTTCTTGTACTTGTTACTCGGCACAGGCCTAGACATATCTTTCTCAATTTGTCTTTTCTGAACAGCTAGTCTGGCTAAGACTAAATCAATGGGTTACCTGCAATGGTAATACAGAGATATTGGGCAATATTCATTAACAGTGTTTACCAGGCCAGAATTCATAAACCTAATTAAACACCCTTTCAGCTGATAAGAACTGTTCCAGTCCAATTGATTGCAACTGTACACTGATGCATTAGCCAATGATGTCAAGGGCAGCACCCACACAGTTCAGTTTGATTGACGCTGATGAAATGCAAGGGTGAAATGTAAAAAGAAATGTGAAAGGAAAAATCAAAATGGGAATGTAAAAGACTACGGAGGATACTTTGTGCCAAAATGTAAAATAAAGAAATATAACTATATTAATTCATGCACTCATATGTTTGCCATTTATTTCTAGACTATATTCATATCAAATTTGTAATTGATAAATAATTATGAATATTAACGTACCAAGCAGCAACTTTTACAATTTTGAAAACTAACCACAGGTTTTACAGCTAAAAATGTTACATACACCAATATATATTGTGACGGATTGTCCCTGGTCACACGTTTTTCTTCTCTTGTAGCGTTTGTTTATTATTTACAACCAAAACAAAATAAACAAAACCTAACCCGTTCTTGGGCCCTAGATAAAAAAATGTTTCCCTTACTAATAACAAGGCAGGCTAAGCCTGTTACCTTGTCACCAAAACCAAATCTCAATCCAAATCGTAATCCAAATCTCAATCCAAATCTCAATCCAAATCGTAATCCAAATCTCAATCCAAATCGTAATCCAAATTGTAATCCAAATTGTAATCCAAATCTCAATCCAAATCGTAATCCAAATCTCAATCCAAATCATAATCCAAACTGTAATCCAAATCTCAATCCAAATCGTAATCCAAACTGTAATCCAAATCGTAATCCAAACTGTAATCCAAATCTCAATCCAAATTGTAATCCAAACTGTAATCCAAATCTCAATCCAAATCTTAATCCAAATACCTTTCCAATAGTTCCTTGTCCCATTTCCACAATACACACAATAACCAGCTTGCTCTCCAGCTCTCCCAACCAAACTCCTACCATCACCCACACCAAACACACGCACTCACATCCATTTAAACATAATTAATTAGTTCATTGAATTAACCTGGAGTTGGCCCTGACTCCAGTAACCTCTACTGGGTCCTAATACCCCTCTTGTCTGGTCTCTGCCAAACAAAAGTATTAAATATATATATATATATATATATATATATATATATATATATATATATATATATATATATATATGTGTATATATATACATATATTATATATACTAATATATATGATGTATATATATATATATTATATATATATATATATATATATATTATATATATATATTTTTCAGAATATTTTTTTTTTTTTACCAACAATTAACCTCTGTCCAAAGCCAAAAGCAAGGGGACTATTTTTATTTTTTTACTAGTATAGGGATATAATCATTTAAAGTCCATTTAAAGTGAAATCAGTGGGGGAAAAAAACCCCACAAAACAGCCACTGTGGACTATGCAGTTGAGCCTAATAAGCACATTTCCTTGGGGGATATTTGTAAATAATGTGTATCTAATGTGTTGGCGCGGTGATTAGGGTTAAATCCCTTCACTATTCGCTGTTTAATTCCCTCCAACAGGCAGCAAGGCCAACCATGTGAACATGTGGCTTGACTGTGGTAAGTCTGACCTGATTGAAGGGGAAACAGATAGACATGTGAGAAAGTGGCGAGGTTGAGTTGGATAGTTGAATTTCATTTTAAAATATTTGAGACTTGTTACTTTAAGATGTCCTGTGTGTGTAAGGAGGGGTAGAGTTACCTGATATGTAGGTAGAGCAGTGGGCTATGGAAGTCAGTGCCGTCCATGACGACAAAGCAGGCAGTCAGGCAATACACTGAATGCCGTCTTTCTGTTATGCAATGTGTGTAGTGTAAGTGAGGAGGAGCAGTCTTTGTGTAATGTGTGTAGTGTAAGTGAGGAGGAGCAGTCTTTGTGTAATGTATGTAGTGTAAGTGAGCAGGAGCAGTCGTTGTGTAATGTGTGTAGTGTAAGTAAGGAGGAGCAGTCTTTGTGTAATGTATGTAGTGTAAGTAAGGAGGAGCAGTCTTTGTGTAATGTATGTAGTGTAAGTGAGCAGGAGCAGTCGTTGTGTAATGTGTGCAGTGTAAGTGAGCAGGAGCAGTCTGTGTAATGTGTGTCGTGTAAGTGAGGAGGAGCAGTCTTTGTGTAATGTGTGTAAGTGAGCAGGAGCAGTCGTGATTATTATGGTGCTCTTTATTCTTTTAATGTGTCTTATATTGGCAGCCACTTTAAGTCTAGATCAGGGATTCCCAAACTGTTACATATTGAAACATGAATATATATTTCTTGGCTAAATAACATCATATTATAATGATGCAGGAAAGATTGTTGAGTGAAAAAGAACTGAGCTCTGAAAATCTTATTATATGGTTTCAAGTTTTTCCATTATGCATAAAGGGGCATGAAAAGACCATTCTGTCACTTTTGAAAAGTTGCCCTTTCTTCCATGTGTCAGTCTCTGTACAGAGAGAGCATTCTGAAGAGCAAACATGCCAAATCTCATGCGTATCTGTGAATACACTTTCTTCTGTATCTGAGCCAGATTTGAAATATTTATGCTGTTAAAAATTCTGCAACATACTGTGAATTATAAGCAGAGAGCTCAAAGATGTTTTATTTGAATACATGATTAAGCTGCCTACATGCAGTTGTAAGGAGCAGTGTGGTGTGCTGGCTTGCAGTGCAGGGGTCTCCGGTGCACACCCAGCCTCCACCATGTTACACTGGGCTGCGACCCAGATCTTATCAATTCTCTGCAGCCAAACGGCGAGGTAAAAGGGGGGGAAGGAGTGTAATGGTATACCCCCACATTTCTGTTGCTAAACCTCTCAACATAGATGGACACCCCACTGCTGACATCAGTTTGTAGAACGCACCACTGCTATGGACAGATAAAGAACCCTTTCTAAAAATGAATAAACATACCGTGCTGCCATTGAGATAGAACAGCAACCAGAGTGACAACCAAATAGTGTACAACAATAAAAGCTACAAATAAACCTATTTGAAATACAGACTAAAACTAGGGGAAAAGCTAGCTCGCAAAACTGTTATGTTGGTTTCATTTCTAATCATTTTACTCTCACAATCACTTCAATTATACTATGTAACACAATTTTTGTTCCTGGGTAGTGTTATTTCCTAATTGCTTATGCCTCAAAAGTATAGAAAATGGCTATTATTCCCCACAAACTTTGCTTTTGTGACCAGGACAGTGATATTTTGAAATTTACCTATTTCCAATGAGAAAACGGGCGAATGTGTCTTTTCGTTCACATAAAGTCAGAAAAAAACATATGAATCCAAATTAACATGTATTTATACTAAAGTAATACAAAAATGACTACAAAAGATTTAGAAGTGAGTAGTTTTTCGAGATTTACGATTATACCGTAAATCACTTTCACGAATCAGCCCCCAAATGTAGTCTCCCATCATGTTCTCGTTATACTGTCCTTGGTAGCGGAGTTCAAAGTCCAGTATATCCTGGTGGAAGCGCTCGCCTTCCTCCTCCGAGTACGCTCCCATGTTCTCCTTGAATTTATCAAGATGAGCATCAAGGATATGGACTTTGAGGGACATCCTACAGCCCATTGTGCCGTAGTTCTTCACCAGAGTCTCAACCAGCTCCACATAGTTTTCGGCCTTGTGATTGCCCAGGAAGCCTCGAACCACTGCGACAAAGCTGTTCCAAGCTGCTTTCTCCTTACTAGTGAGCTTCTTGGGGAATTCATTGCACTCCAGGATCTTCTTTATCTGTGGTCCGACGAAGACACCGGCTTTGACCTTTGCCTCAGGCAGCTTAGGGAAGAAGTCTTGAAGGTACTTGAAGGCTGCCGACTCCTTATCTAGAGCTCTGACAAATTGTTTCATAAGGCCCAATTTGATGTGCAGTGGTGGCATCAGCACCTTCCGGGGGTCCACCAGTGGCTCCCACTTGACGTTGTTCCTCCCCACAGAGAACTCGGTCTGCTGTGGCCAGTCCCGCCTGTGGTAGTGCGCCTTGGTGTCCCTGATGTCCCAAAGGCAAAGATAGCAGGGAAACTTGGTAAAACCGCCTTGGATACCCATCAGGAATGCCACCATTTTGAAGTCTCCTATGACCTCCCAGCCGTACTCATCATATTTCAAGGCGTCCAGCAAGGTCTTGATGCTGTTGTAATCCTCTTTGAGGTGCACCGAGTGAGCCAGGGGAAGAGACGGGTACTTGTTACCATTATGGAGCAGCACGGCTTTGAGGCTCCTGGATGAGCTGTCAATGAAGAGGCTCCACTCATTCTGGTTACAGGTGATTCCGATTGCTTCGAACAGACTGGTCACATTGTGGCAGAAGCAGAGCCCATCTTGACGGGTGAAGAAGCTGGAAAAAGGTTGGTGACACTTCCTCTGATCTGCAATTTGCACACTTTCATCCAACAAGTTCCATTGCTTGAGCCTAGACGTCAAAAGCTCGGCATTGGACTTGGTGAGACCAAGATCTCTAATCAAGTCGTTGAAGTCTTTTTGGTTGTGGTAGTATGGGTTTCTCTCCTCAGCTCCACCTCTGAAATTGTCATCTGGATCTACAACGTCTTCCTCGCTCTCTGACTTGCTGCTCTCTTCTAAAGACGGCTGCTCTCTCTCTCCGGAGGAGTGGGTAAGAGATTCTCGCAACATTTTTCATATGATATATTTTTTCAATAACATTGAAAATTGTAAAACATTTTAAAATTAAAATTTTTTACAATTTTAAAAATTAACAAATTTTATAACATAAAATTCCGAGCAACAATTGTCCATCTTACCTTCCAGAGTTTTTTTGCAGTGCTCGCAGGTGAAATGAGGTGCCCAGGGTTTGTCTTGATCCCCGACAGGCCTGCCGAAATATGCCTTGTAAGCCTCACACATCTTAGCAGATGCTTCCACAGAGTACTTTTTCGCTCTTGTCTTGATAAATTGACCGCGAACATAGCAAAATGCGTCTGCCGGACGCTTGCAGCCTCTTGATGCCATCTCAGAAAAATGCAGATATGTATCCACTTAGGCAGCTGGAACTAAACTGAACTGGTGGGCTTAAGGCCCCTGTATTTATATTACTATTTATATTACTGGAAAGTTCTAGAAGTTACTCCAAGTTTACTCATCATTGAATCTATCTGGAATGTTCTGGAAAATAGGTAAATTTCAAAATATCACTGTCCTGGTCACAAAAGCAAAGTTTGTGGGGAATAATAGCCCTTTTCTATACTTTTGAGGCATAAGCAATTAGGAAATAACACTTACTACCCAGGAACCAAAAAAACAAAAAAAATTGTTACACTGTCTTAACAATTACTCACCCCCTAAGCATGGCAAATAAACAAACTTTTTTTTGTTGTACGTGACAAAATAGGCAGTCTAAAAAATAAAACATCAATAATAATAATAATAATAATAATAATAATAATAATAATAATATAACATAATAAATTCTCGTGGCAGATAAATGACGAGACCGAAGGTGGAGGATCCATATCACTAGAAGCCTGAGATACAATTACAGGCTTTGTATTGCACAAGTTGGTGTATTTTATTTGTTATAATTTGTTGTAGCGTTTACAATAGAGTAATTTGAAAAAGCAGTACATATAGCCATTTCCCTTCCCTTGTTTTTTGTAATGCTTTTGTTTTGCCACTAAACTTTCTTGTGTTTTTGTGAAGTCCATTTGGTTACTGTAGTAAATTGAGCTTTCATATTTGTGTCACATAAATACCTGTCTTTGCTTCCCAGTATACGACAATGTTGTCATGTTGCTGTACTGGAGCATGCTGTAGACCGCCAAATTCAGACGCCAAACAAAATAATCTGTTATACAACGACATTAGAAATGCATTTAGCAAAGGAGAAGCCATACTAATGGAGGATTTCAACTAACTCCATATACAATGGGAAAACCTGGTGGGGAGCACGACAAACGAAATTGAAATGGTGGAAATGACAAATGACTGGTTCCTAATGCAATTAGTCAAGGCACCGACTAGAGGGGAAGCATGCCTTGATTTAGTCTTTTCAAATAACAAAGACAGATTAACTAAAACAGAGGTCAGAGAACCATTGGCAAACTTTTTGCTTTTTTTTTTTTAAAACACAAAAAGTAATGACTAAAGCTAAGGTTTACAATTTTAGAAAGGCAAACTATGAAGGTATGAAACAGAGACAAAAGGCCAAGAGAGAGATAGAAATGAACATTGCTAAGGGGGCTAAAACCAATTCCAAAAAGTTTTTCCAATATTATAACAGCAAGAGAACATTTAAATAGGAGGTTAAGAGATGCAAATGGAAAAATCACAGGCAAAGAGAAAAAAAGAAAGAAGTTATTTACAAACCACTAACCAAGATCATGAAACAGTCTCTCGACACAGGGATTGTACCGATTGACTGGAGAATTGCAAACATAATACCGATCCACAAAAAGGGAAACAAAACCGAACCAGGTAATTACAGACCAATAAGCCTGACTTTGATTATATTAATTATATTAAGATCCAAAATTACCTATATGGTAACAGTATCCTGGGAGACAGTCAGCATGGTTTTAGGAAATGGAGATCATGTCTAACTAACCTGCTTGATTTTTTTGAGGATGCAACGTCAACAATGGATAATTGCAAAGCATATGACATGGTTTATTTAGATTTCCAGAAAGCTTTTGACAAAGTCCCACATAAAAGATTAATTCTCAAACTGAACGCAGTAGGGATTTAAGGAAATGCATGCACATGGATTAGGGAGTGGTTAATAGGTAGAAAACAGTAAGTTACTGATTAGAGGAGAAACCTCAAAATGGATTGAGGTAACCAATGGTGTACCACAGGGTTCAGTATTAGGTCCTCTGCTATTCCTAATCTATATTAATGAATTAGATTCGGGTATAGTAATCAAACTTGTTAAATTTACAGACGACACAAAAATAGGAGTGGCAAACACTGATGCAGCAGTAAAGGTCATCCAAAATGATCTAGACAGCATTCAAAACAGCATTCTATTAAATTACATTTAATAGAGAAAAGTGTAAGGTACTGCATGCAGGCAATACAAATCTGCATTATAAATACCATATAGGGGTGTGACAAATATAATGAGTTCTGGTTGTAGTGAAAGGGGATTTCTTTGGACGGGCTGGCTTGACAGTTCTTTCCCTGGACCAGGAAGTCGGACAGCTTGGAAGAAGGTGAGACTCCAGTGCAGGAAAGTATTGACCTGGAAGGTAAAAGATGTAGCAGCTGAAGGCAACAGAGACAGCTGCAATTGTTTACCAAGGGGTCATGCATGATAGCATAAAAGGGACGGAGAATCGTAAATCATTTCCTTCACTTGGTTTTAGTAATAGAGACTGGAAGGACCGTGAGAGAAAGCTGTGTAAAATATATTCGTGAGTGTTTTGTTTGTTTGTTCGTGTCTGTTAGTAAATGTTTGTGTTTGTAGGTCATCAGATGGCTAACACATATCCAGAGCTGTCGCCTTGGGCCAGCACAAAAACAGGATCAACACTGCACAACAGTCATTAAAAAGTAAGCTGTTATCACCCTCCATGAGCACTATTGCCTGGACTGGTGACCGTGGCAAGTATTGTGGGGCGGATAAGGTGTGTTTATTGTTTGGGCTGCAATCTCTGTTTTCTGTTCTCCGGGTTTTACACATTGCTGTGTAGAACCGGAGCTTATCATTTGGTCGCTGGGCCAGGATTACAAAAATAAAGATTGCTTTTCCGAAACAGATTACAGTTTCATTGTGTGTGATTATTTCTGCACTGCATCAGCTTTGCACCTGTTTCTAATCAGCAGCAACTTTGCCACAGGGAGATACTGAAATTGAAGAAGGAGTCTATGAAAAAACTCAGAAATGTCTTCATCTAGGCAATGTGGGTAAGCTATAAAAAAGGCCATCAAGATGCTATACAGTGAAAAGTGTTGAATTGAAATCAAGGGAAGTAATGTTAAAACTGTAAGACCTCATCTAGAATATTGTGTTCAGTTCTGCTACAAAAGAAAGGGTTTAAAAGGCATGTCATATGCAGACAGGCTAAAAGAATTGAATCTATTCAGTCTTGAACAAAGAATACTACACTGCAATCTGGTTCAAGTATTCAAAATTCTAAAAGGTACTGTATTGACAATGTCGACCCATGGGACTTTTTCGACGTGAAAAAAGAAACAAGGACAACGGGTCACAAGTGGAGATTAGATAAAGGGGAATTCAGAAAAGTAAATAGGAACTTTTTTACACAGAGAATCGTGGGAATCTAGAACCAACTCCCCAGTAATACTGTTGAAGCTGACACCCTGATCCTTCAAGAAGCTGCTTAATGAGTATTTGATGAATTCTCCTGTTTTCTCCATTGTTTTCCAGTTACGCTTTTATAAAAGGCTTAGTAAATATATCACTCAACATCTTTTTTCTTGTGACAGCATTTTCCTGATTTCCAAGAAGCGTATCTTTGTTTTCATCAGTAATAGTTTGTGTGCTGTGGGGCTGTCAGTTTAGGTCTGGGGGTAACTTACCCTCCAATTTTAACAATGACAGAGTACAATATATTTTCAGGGGAAAAATGCAACTTTACCTTGAAGTCATAAGTACTCTTGAGAAATACTGTAAAATATTTAATGGTAATGGGGTAATCTTTAAAAAAATATTACTCTAAACTACTGTACAAAAACATAGTATTCAAATAGAATCAGAGACAACAGCTATTCTTATTAATTTTATTAACTACAGCCAAAACGACTTAAAGACATAGTGTGTGAACAGAGCATATTCGTGTTCGTCCCCTATGGGAAGGAGCTGCAGCAGTTTTGAAATCGATGTAAAATTATCTCAGTAATCAATCAAAAAACATATACATATATTAATATAACTTTTTGTCTGCTACACATATGTGCTAGTATGTTTAAGTATGTTTGTGTGTTTTTATGTTTAACACTTTGTGGTCCTGTGTCGGACCAGGTCCGACTTTACAATTTTCCCTTTCCAGTCCGATGTCAGACCCTGTCCGACATCATCAAAAACATGTAAAGCACACATCTCTAGGGGCGTATCTGAGCAATACAGCTAACCCTTGTACCACAGAGATAACATGGATACAAACAAAGAAGATAACTGGACGGAAAGGAGCTATGCAATGAGCGGTAAGTGACATGTTTTTTTTGTAGGTATGTATCAGTGTAAGATTTTCTTGGCCGATACTGATAGCGGAGGATTCGCTGCCCATTTCAGCCGATACCAATAGCAGCTAGTGCAGGTAAGCTATTGTAAACTACTGGTACAAGACATAGGGTCTATATTTTAAACTGTTTATTTAAACATTAAATTAACAGATATTTACTACCACCCGCAACCAATGTAGATTAACTGTTTACGGCCCTATGTCGGACCAGGTCCGACATCACAATTTTCCCTTTCCAGTCCTATGTCGGACCCTGTCTCTAGCTATATTTTCTCCGGACAAAACAGAGATAACCTTTCAATGGCCGAGTGAGACCGACAGGAGCTGAATGAAGTTGAAAAGAAAAAAAATAGCTAGCCCCTGCACCACAGAGATAATACGAACACAAACAAAGGAGATAGCTGCTTCCGCATCCAGCGCTCAAAGAATATCACAGATATTTGCAGTGCTTTTTGAGATGTTATAATAATGACTTGAATCACATTGTAGAGGAGTTTGGTGATAAAATGAGTGATCAGGGGAGGATTTTTGCATGTGCTTTTTATGATATAACAGTTTGTTTTTCAGACGAGCGTCACAGTCAATTTTGTGTCTGCAGCTCCGGCATTTTCATTTTTGATCTTCCTGTTTTGACCTGGCCACGTGGCCCACTTCACCTATAGACCTGATTGGAGTAATTCCGACAAGTAAAACCTTTTAAAAAAGTAATTTATATATTTCGAGGCAGGATTTCAAGGCTGTAACCACCTACCAATCGACAAACAAGTACATTTACAGTTAGTGCTGTGTCATGAAGACATACCTCTTTGAGTTATTATCCTATCAGGTGTGGTTCTCTGAAATATATGGGTTGGATTAAGTGACATCATGTTTTTACACGCCTCAATATCGAAACTCTCTCCCGCTGAGACAATGGTAACAATGGCTGATGTGAGTGTTAGAAGGAGCCAAACAGTGATAAGGGAAGCAACATAACCTTTCGTGCAGAATTAGACACGTTATTATCAACAAATAGGATGAGATCTATACATTTGGCAGAAGAAGTAACGAGACAGAATGATATGTAACTCTTGCAGTTTATAACATCTTAAATCATAACTTCAGTCTCCATATTAATGTGCAGCATGAACAGTATTTCAAATGCACTATATGTACATACTGTATATAAATAACATGATTAATGTGTGTCCTTTAAGAATACGAAGGATACATTTAAAAGGCCTGTTTTTACTTGAGCAGATGCGTGATTGACAGCAGTGACATAGATGGAATGACTGGTCAAAGGTCACAGGGCAGCTCAGAGAGTGCAAACACTCACAGGGCTAGTAGTAGTAGCAGTGATACAATTCACGGTGGATCTGATTTTGCAAATATGCCAGACCATTTAAATACATGGATTTGTAATATAGAAAGTAAGTCCTATAGAACTGGAAGGTAGTGGGTTTGAGTAGCTCAGTGGTTAGAGAGCTGGGCTGCAGTGTGGAAGGCAGTGTGTTTGAGTAGCTCAGTGATTAGTGCTGGGCTGTAGTGTGGAAGGTAATGGGTATGAATAGCTCAGTGGTTATAATGCTGGGCTGTAGTGTGGGTGTGGCTGAGGAATAACAAAGCACAGTTTATATAGGTCAGGTGCCCCCCAAGGCCTGTATCCCAACCACTCAGAGAGAGGGAGAGAGCACACCCTCAGCCAACCTCTCTGTGTCATTGCCATGATCGACAGGTGGAGCTTGCAGTGCTCCTGACCCCTCCCTCACAGGATCATGATCAGATAGCCAGCACAGGTCTCGCCCTGTTACAATTCCAATATGTCTCAACGTTAGTGTGTGTATATTGCAATACTGCACTATGCAGTATAAAACACATTAATATGAATACATTATATCATATTAAATATCTTTCAGAGCAATAAGAAAGGATATCCATGGCTATACCCCATACACCTCATTGTTGCTCCGGACTTTCTCCTCCTAATTTCTCGGTCCTGTCCTGTGTGCCTCGGAGGTGTCCTTGATTAGCACTCAGACAGCTTGTAAACAAGTCAGGTCATTAAAAACAAAGTGACAAATCCCTCAGGAAGCTATGTTGGGCAATTTCAGCAAACTAACAAAGTCTCAAAAGAGAACATGTGACAGAGCTGACAGAAGGGGAGGAGTGTGGCTGCTATGTGCAGTGCATTACTCACTGGAGTGCTGGGGCACAGAGAGGGAGATGGGCCTAGAGACTAGACAGGACTGTTGTGGTGTTAGCGCTATGTCTGTTGGGAGAGATTTAATGATAAAATTGCTGAGGTTTACAAATGTTAATTGTAAGAACAATTCTAGAATTGATTGTTTAGAATTTTATCTAGGCTGATTAGTTCTCTTATAAAACGACTCAAGAAATGGTTAATCAGTAGTAGCATTTTATTAAGTACTCAAATATCCAACAGAAATCACAAAAGTCAGAAAGTCAATCTATTGGTTTTTATAAGGACAAAACACAAGTCAAAGCTCTCATACTGCATCACAGCAGCAAGTTAAATATGACATGATTTATACTCACTCACACAAACACACACACACACAGGAGCACTAGTAACTTGCTAATACACACACAGAGCAAAAACTGTGCAGACAGTCTTAGATTAGATCACATTAAACTTTCTAATAGTATATGGTTTAACGATACAGCAAGTTTGCTTTTAAAAGTTATACAACAATAAGTTTCACTAAAGTTATTTTACAATTAATAGTTCAATTCTATGTGAATGTGTTACAATTGAATAATTTAGTTTCATGAGAGGAAAATGCTACTGGAATTATACTCAATGGTTCCTTGAAGCTTAGAGTTTTGGTCGGCTGGATTGGAAACTCAATCTGTTGAAGTGACCCATATCAAAGACTCTTTACTCAGCAACAAAGTCTTCTACCCTGATATGATCAATAAACTCGACAAACAAAGTATTCAATCCCCGATAGGATCAACGAACAGCTGTAACAAAGTCTTAAATCCTGATAGGATCCACAACAGCTCTGATCCGCTCTGTCCTGTTCGCTGAATCTTTATCTATGCAGGTAGCAGGGTACAGTCTGTTTTGGATACTTTGGTTTTAGGTGTACAGCAGACCTAGGCTTGTTTGTCTGATAAAAGTCTGTACGTTTTACGGCAGTCCTCCAGCCGGGCCACAGTCTCTTTTTGCCTTTGGTCATCTCCCCGCATGCAGCTTGCCTTCTCCTCTTCGGTTTGTGATATAAAAAGTGCAATTTAATATTTGCTTAAATGAGAATATTTGCTTAAATGAGAACATCTTGGTAGAATACCATTGACTGTATTCTAGCAAGAGATAAAGACAAACTCTTTGATTACCGGAGACATTTGGTAAGCTAAATCATCTGCTGTGTTGGTCAGCCAGACTTAAGTGGATTATAAATTGGGAGAATGGTTTCATAAAAGATTCCTGCTGTGAGACAATGAGTCAGAGGAATGTGTATTCAACAAGAAGTCTGGTCAAATGATGGAGATGGTTCAGTTTGTAATTTAGATGCATTGGCTTCGCTGGTGATTTATGTTAACTGTTATAAAAACGATATACTTGTGAACTCTTACATTTACAAACATAGAAAATATAGGGCCCAATATTCGAAAGGTATGCGCGTCGCAAATGGCCACTGTGTCGAAATTGTGCCATAAAGTTTCCATATTCGAAATGTCCTTTTGCGCGTCACAATTCATACTGCGCTCTGCAGAAATAAAATGTATGCATCGTGCAATATGGGGGGAATGGCCGACAATATGCGTGATCCTGGTATATTCGAAAGTATGCTCCAAGCTTAGTGACACACAGAATAAGGATTGTAAAAGGACTGCGTTAACTCCACGCACACTACCATTCCAGCAATGACTACAAACAGGCAACAATGGGAAATGTGGGTAGCAGGCAGCGTGACCGTCAACGTGTGGATGTGAATTATGCAAGGCACACCCAGCATCAGCAACCCCGACATAGGTGAAGATATGCTGAAAGGGTGTACCGGCCTCGGCACACATATGAGGAACTCAGCAATGAGCAAATCGTGTCCAGGTATGGTGTCGACTCATCTATGCCACATTCTGCATGATGACCTGGCCAGAACAAACCTGCGCAGTCATGCCTTATCTGAGCAATTAGTAGTGTCTGTCTGTATGTGTATCCTGGCTACCGGGACCTTCCAGAAGGTAGCAGGTGATACAGTGGGTGATCACCCAGTCAGCCATGTCCGCCACCTTGACCGGTTCATAACCACGTTGCTGCGACGTGCTGAGGAAGATATTAAATTCCCCAGTACCAGAGCAAACAGTGAGGAGATAATGCAGGGTTTTTTTGAGGTCCCGCACCTGCCTCGCGTGGTAGGTGCAATTGACTGCAACCATATTGCTATAAAGGTACCTGTTCCAGTTGACCTGTTCTATCAGGATTCCAGTTGCATTCAGAATAGTGGGAAATTTGAATAGCTATTCCATGCCATATAACAGGGTATTCCGAATGAATCCGTCTGTATTCTGGATACCAATATTCCGAAAACATGATACCAAATACCCACTTAGTATTAGGACACTATTGGAATACTAGTCATTCTAGACACCTTATTCAGAAAAACAGTTGTTTTTTTTTATAGACACACAAGTCGTCGTTTTATAATCTATAATATATAAGCCGATGGCTTGTGTGCCCAACAAAGCCTTTGCAAAAACTGTGCACAAATATATTAGTACTTGTACGACCCCAAACTTGTTGCTGACTATGCAATATCTTCCTGTTTTTTAGTTTTTTAGTAGATCAACAGTCAATACCCGAAATTGATATCTATCTCTATCTCTATCTATATCTATATCTATATATATATATATATATATAAAATTTATTTATGATCCTTGTAGTCACGTTGAGATTAAAACCTCTTTTACGAGTGAGACCTAGCCAAGCAGGTAGCAGCAAGTCAATCGGACAACAAGAACAATACATAACAAAATACAATTAAGACACAGGCAAATCACATTTAAAACAATAATCAAAATACACAAAAGTAGTCAACTATTTAAACCAGTTACAACTCTCAGCCATGAAATCATGCAGTTTGCTCTTAAATTGCAATAAAAATATCTGGGTCTGCAGCTTTAGTTTGGACTAGAACTCATTCCAGGAGCATGGGGCATAATAAGCAAAGGATCCTTTACCAGCCTCAATACGCACATTTGGGATTTTGAAATGCAAAAAAGAATGAAATCTGAAGCTATGGTTACTATGGGAAGCTAGAAGGTATTCATTTAAATAAGTATATTCATATAATTTACATTGAATAGCCTTATATACCAGAATATACCAGTGCTTCAACCTGCGTAAAGCCAAAGAAGTCCAACCTACCAAATACACAACGATGTATATTTGGTAGGCTGGACCAAATCTTGTATTTAAATCTTGTGTTTGTATTGTACCTCAATGCTGCATGATATAGCGAGTCCAGTTTACCTAAAGTTGATGGTGATGCAAACCTATATACTGCATCACCATAGTCAATTTGCGGCAAAAACATACAAGCAATAAGCCTCTTTTTTTTTGTTTCCATAACATATATAACATGTGCATATCATAATGACATTTATAGCGCATTCCCATGCCCAACAGACGAGTTTTGAAACATGCACTCACCTCTGTCCAGCACACTGCTTTCCTTCTGTTCCTTTTAATACGATCCTATTAGCATATGGTAATACATCTGTAAATAATAACATGAGATGCAAATGTATTCTAGGTGGACATTCAATATGCACATAGTGCAATCAAATTTGAATTGGGCGAAAGCCCTAATTCGTCTGAATATACCAATATCTGCGCGATAATTGCGATGCGCTAGTTCCAATAACTGCGTGCCACTAGTTCCAATAACTGTGCACCGCTGGCTCAAATAGTGTCAGAGTAACAGTCCACTCTGGAGTTGAGTACAATAGTATAAAAGTACAATAGTACAGAACCCCAACCCCCCCCCCCAGTCCGCACATACCGGATGGGTGGATCAGTTATGTGTTTTATCACTGTATTGATATGATGGACAGCGGTAGTGTTTTTACATATACAGTTATATGTGTTCTTCACTGCTCCACAGGCATATCGGCATCCAACGTGTACCATCAAAGTATGGAAATGTAGATTGAGAGAAGGATGAAGAGGGGAGGGGTATCCTGCCTGTTATCTTTGCTTTGTGTTGCCACAGATCTGTAAATTAATTGTATAAATATGTCATACACCCATCTTGTGGCCCATTGCTTTATTTGGCTATTCCATAGGTTGCTGTGCATTACAGTTAAGCTACCTGACGCTGGACAAACAGTTCTGTTAACTGTAATTTCTGGCTGTTGTTAAGCAGCTGTCCAGTCTGCTGAATGTCAATGTTGCTAATTGTACAGAGACTGTTAATTTATTGAGAAATCATAGTAGGCTGCAATTATCATTTTAGGAGCGTATTTAGAATTAATTATGATTCTTACAAAAAAATGGCATAATGAAAAAAATCCATTCCGGCAACACTCAAAACCTTACAAACTGGGCTTAATCATGATGTTCAAATGGGTGAGTAGAATGAATAACATAATGCACTTCTGTGTATTGTGTATATAAAAATGCTTGATTGATGTTTACTTTGCAGGTGAATGAACTTGTGACATTTACAAATCAGAAAGTGTGCTACCACAGTAGACTTTGTCACGGCATGACTTACACGCCTTTTTTTTTATTTTACTTCAAAAACATACAGCTAAGTCTGATCAGCTGGCCTTTAAAGAAACCTTTATAGTATTTCCTCATGATACAATACTGTCCGTGTTCAATAAAATGGTGGTTTTATCAGTTCATTAATTTGAAAATTCGGCACCTAGCTATGGAGCCAATTGTGTATTTGAATTGTCCGTATGTATGTGTGCACGTTATATTGTGTGGTCTCGTCTGCTGTCATATCAGTACATAGTGTGGCAACACCAATGATAGCAGCTTGTCGCATTACTAATGGTGACTGTCCATTCTGCATTCTCGGTTGGCTGTTGTGTACAGTTGCTATATTGGTAGCGAATGCGCAGTCTGTTTTGCGAGGCACAAACAGATTTGTGAATTGCTCAGAAAACTGTTATATTCCAATGTCTCACAACTGCTTTGTGCTGTTTTGAAATATCTCTCATTTTGTGCCAAAGAACTATTTTTTTGCGAGGCACAAATTTAGCAAGGGGATTGCGCAAAGATTGAAGATCGGGCCCACAGTGTATTAAAAGCCAAATTAAGTCACTAATAATGCAGTTATTTATCATTCAGGAAATTGATTAAAATCATTAGAATGATAATTATGGGACTTATTTATTTTGGTACTACATTTGTGCGTAATCGCATTAGGAAAATAGAAATGTAATGATCAAGTAAAAATAAATAACTTAGGAAAAGGTGTTTCGTAAAAGAGTTTTTTTAATTGAATGCATTTTCTGTGATTTACGACCATTTGTTCAAAAGAAAATATTAATCTGCTTACATTCATAACAGCCAATAAAATTACCTGATGGAGAGTTTACCAATGGAATGACTAGCAGAGTTGACCAATCGAATGACAATAATCTGAAAGATGCACCTATTCTCAAATGTTATAAAAATGCTTGCACATGGAAGATTGAGCTCTCTCTCAAAGAAAAACTCCCCAAGGACTCTCAGAGCAAATCAAATCTCTCTCAAACAACTCAAAAGACAACTCTTGAAAAAGCAACACTGAAACATCTAAGTGAGTACAACCGGATTGAATCACTGAAGACTCAACAAATCTCAACATTCTAACTTTAAAGAATGAAAACAAACACAGCTGCTGTACAACAAAAAACTACTTCTTGAAGAAAATATCTTAATTCAAAAGATCAATGAAAATACTTTGTTGCTACTAAATCTAAAAGAGTACTAAAATAAACAAAGAAGTAAACAGAAGAACACTGAAGTAACTTAATACCAAAGTAATTCTTCATTGCAAGACTCTTCCAACTTTCTTCACATATAAGGACTGGTAACTAAATTTCCATGGTGCATAAACAGATTTTATGATTAATTATGTTTGCATTGGGTATGAAGTTATATTAACCTATGCTGTTGAATTACATGATAGAATATGAATGCATTGTTGAATGTTGAATATATTTAGAATCGTAATTACAACTGAATATATAGTTAATTTGTCTTGAAAATACTACATTTAATGTTATTTTTGTAACTTTTCAAATAAAACAAGGTATTTATTTTCAACAAGATTTGTCGTTTTCTTTTTGTATGTTGAAACAAGCACTGATATATAACATTGAATTGAATCAAAGTTGAATTTAGTCTAAACCTTAAATCATATACTGAAAGAATCAATCATATTTATAGCCAGATTTCTATGATTACTGTAAAAAAAGTTTTATATATATATATATATATATATATATATATATATATATATATATATATATATATATATCTATATATATATGTTTAGTCTAACTTTTGATTGCACTTGGATATGAATATAGTGATATATAGTTTTGATAGTGATATAGAAGGATATTGTGGTAAAACCCTAGATCATTATAGTAAGGTCTTGCTTATACATGGCTAAAGGCATGTCTTGAGAAGGTATCCAAATACATGTTTACTTGAGATATATTCAAGATTTTTGTTACAATTACTTTATCATAACTTTTATTACTACAGGTCCTGTTTTCAGTCCTGGATTTGCAGCTTGGTTTAGCAGAGTGGCAACACCTAGTTTAGCAATCAATGTGGAGTGCACAAGGTTTAGTTTTGCTTGAATATGTGTAGTCTGTTCTTCTCTCTCTTTCTATTGTGCTTGAGATCCCCAGCCAGAATCTTTCCGTCTCAACCACAGCCAGTTGCTGCTCCTCTCTGCTGCTTCAGATAAGTTCTTCACTGTGAGACGCAACTCTTGGCCACTGTATCCGACGTCTCTGAGAAACCGGGTTGTAGAATGTGCCACAAATCCTCGACAACCCACTTCCACTGGGTAAACCCGGACTCTCTATCCTCGCTGTTCCGCTTCAGTGGCTAGTTGAGCATACTACAGTTTCTTCCTCTCGTACGCCTCATCCACAGCATCCTCCCATGGCACTGTTAACTCTACCAGGTGAACAAGGCGTGCTGATCCAGCCCACAAGACAATATCTGGTGGAAGGTTAGTGGTGGCAATCTCAGGTGGAAAAATAAGCTGTTGACCAACATCTGCCAGCATTTTCCCGTCTCTAGCAGCTTCCAGCTGTCCTGGGCGAGGATTGGTTTTAACACCTTTTCTTGGTGGCTGCTCTCCTGGGCAGAGGAATGTTGTCTTTTGTGTGTAATGTTTTGATGGAACAGGTGACAATTTATTGGTCAGGTTACGCTTGTCTTCCATTGCTAAGGTCAAACATCGCAGCACCTGGTCATGGCGCCAAGTAAACCGACCTTGGCTAAAAGCCACCTTACATCCTGTCAAAATGTGCCTTAATGTTGCAGGTGATGAACACAAAGAACATGAGGGATCCTCTCCTACCCAGAGGTTTAGGTTCTGTGGTGATGGGAGAACATCATATGTTGACCTGATGAGGAAGCTGATCCTGCTCTGTTCAATTGACCATAGGTCTTGCCAGCCGATCTTGCGTTGTTCCACACTCTTCCATGCTGAACTTGCCCCGTAATATCATCAATTTGAAGGGCAGCCTTTGCATCTTCCACAGCTTTCTTTGCCTCCCACTTTCTTCCAGTTTTCAACACAGGTGCTGCCTCCCTTATGGATTTGTCGCGTGACTCTACTAATGTCATTTCCAGTCTGACCTTGGCGCACTTAAATTCCTCAGTTAGAGCAGAGACTGGTAGCTGCAGTATTCCTTTACCATAAAGTCCCACTCTGCTGAGGCAGCGTGGAACTCCCAACCATTTCCTGATGTATGAACTGATTAAAGCTTCCAGCTTCTCTACTGTTGTCAAAGAAACCTTGTACACAGTCAGTGGCCACAGCAACCACGTCAGTAGACCAAACTGAAAGCACCAGAGTTTTAGTTTGCCTGGTAGAGCGCAGCTGTCTATGCTCTTCAACCCTTCCACTGCTTGTTGTCTAACTTCTCCCACACGAACTGTGTTCTTTAGATTCCCGTCGTACCATCTCCCAAGACTCTTCACTGGCTTCTCAAAGACTGTTGGTATTGCCTCACCATTAATGAAGAATGTTTTATCTACTACTTTGCCTTTAATTATAGAGATGCTCCTTGATTTAGTGGGCTTGAATTACATTCGTGCCTATTCAATGTTATTGGTTCATTTGCCCAATAACCGATTAGTGCAGGCTACTGTTGTAGTCATGGTTGTCATGTCATCCACGTTTGCTCGAATTGGTGGTAGTCGCATTTCAGAAGCCAAGCGCTCTCCTCCTACTACCCATTTTGATGCCCTAATAATTACTTCCATTGCCATGGTAAAAGCCAGTGGAGAAATGGTGCATTCTGCCATTATTCCAACCTCTAGGCATTGCCATGTAGTGCTGAATTCTGAAGTTGAAAAACTAAATTGCAAATCTCCAAAGTAGGCTTTCACTAAATTTGTTATTGTCATCGGTACACTGAAAAAATAAAATGCTGCCCAAAGAAGTTCATGTGGCACTGAACCATGTGCATTAGCCAAATCCAGGAATGTCACTTGAAGCTCCTTCCTCTCCTTTTTAGCTGATTGAATTTGTTGCCAGATCACATTGATGTGTTCTAAGCATCCTGGGAAACATGGAATGCCCGCTTTTTGTATTGAAGTGTCAATGAAGCAGTTCTTTAATAGGTAAGTTGACAATCTCTGAGCAACAATGCTGAAGAAAATCTTGCCTTCAACGTTTAATAGGGAAATAGGACGAAACTGACTGATGCTTGTAGAATCTTTTTCTTTAGGTATAAAGACCACCTGGTCGGCGCCATGCTCTTGGTACAACCTGTTTTTTCCATGCCACTTTCATCAATTTCCACAGAATTCGTAGAACTCCTGAAGCACTCTTGTACACTCTGTACGGAACTCCATTAGGCCCTGTTGATGATGAAGCCCTTGCTTTTTTCACAGCTTGCTCTACTTCTTTCCACATAGGTGCACAGTCCTCCATTTGGTATTCGGGTGGATTGATAGGTGAGATGTCTGAAGGAATTGACATAGGCTCCTGCATTTTGAATCTGTATGTGTTTCCTCCAAATATCTCTCCAGCTCAACCTTAGATGCTTTAAGTGTGCCATTCTTCTCACTGGTGAATGACTTCTTTACAAATTTGAATGGGTCTTTATAAAAGTTAGCTCTCTCACGCTCCTTCTTTTTGTAGCGTTTCCGTAGGCGCTCAGCTCTGCGCAATGTTGCAAGCTTATCTTTTATGACCATTTGTAAGAGATTGAGTCCCTCCTTCTGACTTTGTTCTGCTCTTCTCCATTGCTTCCTCACCTGTCTCCTTTCTCTAACTAAGAGTTCAATCTCCTGCTGCCGTCTAGACTTTCCAGGAATAGTTTGTACTTTTTCCTTCCTTTTTTCAACTCCAAACCTCTCACTTCCATATGCATAGATGATGTCCCCAGATTTATCCAGCTTCTTTTCAACTGTTCCATTTAACCTTTCCAATGCAAAGCAGAGATTTGTATTTACTGTGTCCCATGCAGTTTTTTCACAAGCTCTTGGCCATTTAACTCCAGGCTTGTGCCCGTTGAGGTTCTTTTCTCTCTCATGCTGGTTTGTCTGACCGGGTTCACAAGGATCATTAGGTTCATCACTAACTGTGTCCATGCATGTCCTCCTCAAGTCTATGACAGGGGTGCTGGTATCCTGCAAACTGTGGTTTGCTTCCTGTCGCTGGATTTCATTTGACTGATTTGACTGACTTCGTAATAAGTACTGATCAATACGAGGCCCTTGTCCCTTCTCCCTCAAGCATTTCATTCTCCCTTGATGAATCTTCAAACCCCTGACCGTTGTCGCCTTGCTCCAGCCGCAGACACAAACCTGGAGTTCCATGTCTTTGCTAACTGCAGATCTTGAACTAGTCTTTATCTTGCCTCTTAAGACTCACAGTCCTTTGACATTTAATACCCCTTTCTTCTCACAATATGGATGCTTTATGTCTTCCTTGCGTCAAAATGCTTGTTGTTGCAGTTGTGAATTATCTAAACATAATTCAACTGTCCTTTCAGCCTAATACAGTCCAGACGTCACCTAGCCCTGGTCACCCAGTTCAGTATGTCTGCCTAGAAAGGGGCCCTTTTTCTTCAAGACACAGAGATTTCATTAATTAGCCCAGTTATATTTCTAATACATGTTCAGGTATTAATATCATATTCATGGAATGTGCACCACATAATCAATCTCTTATTACTGGTTTCCAATTCAGTTCTTTTACAATATTGAAACACACTTTCCAATGTTCATAACCGCAGTGCTCCATTTTGAAGAGCAAAATGACATGCCTATCCAAGCACAGAGACTGGAGGCCTTCACGCCATTGATAATGAAATCAGTCTTTGTCACTTGTGCAGACTTCCTTTCTGACAGTGGCATTGCTGTTTGCACTGCTCTAATGAGATGTACTTGTCTGATGGATGTTTCTTAACTTTGTCTGCGCAGTTGTGCAGACATAGATAAGGTTTAAATGAAAGTACTGTTTAAAGTTGATTTTACAATCGGCGCAAAATGCAGGTAAAACCCACCACTGTGCATGAACATTTTTATGTGTGTGTGGAAGGGTGGTGGGTAATTCACTGACACACCAGACAGAACAGTTGTACTTGGAACACCTCCCAGGTGCCCAGTTTTATTCTCAGCAATTTCACTGTTTTACCCGCAGAGGGCACTGTTGTCCGTGGGCTGTCTATCAACAATGATAAACAGCACCATGGAAATACCAAAGCTGGTAAGTTGAATGAACTGCGGGCGCACTTGCAGGTGCTCAAAATATTGAGAACAGAAGGCGAAAAGAACAAGGGAAAATAAAACAGTAATAAAACTACAAATAAAAGGTGCTGCACTCGGCAGTGTTATCCCGGTCGCCGCTACCCGCACGACCCAGATCACCGTCCTACTCTGGTGGCTCCCTGCCTACTCTAAACAATAGTTTGGGGTCTGCCCAAGGGTTCCCCACTGTCACTCTCTGGCTTGTTCGCTGTTCCCAGCTGATCTCTCCGTCCTTGACCAGCGCTTCCGTACACAAAGCGTGTCTACAAAGGCAGACCTGAGGAAACAGCAGAGCGTTATTTTATAGGACCAACAATCTCCCAAGACGCGCCTCTCAGCCATTCAGAGAGGAGGAAAGTCCACACACCCACTTTCCCACCTCCCCGTGTCACTGCCATGACTCACAGGCGGTTGTTGGACGACTGCCGCCCTCTTCCTGCAGCCCGTGAACACGACAGCAGAGTCGGCACAGATCTCTCCCTGTTACAGTGTGTTTGAATTGGCAGGCTCAACAAACCCTGTGAACGGGGCAGCATTTGGTTGAATACTTTTTGAGTTAGTGTGGTGAAAAAAACAGCTGTTTTGCCTTTTTTGTTTTTTAGAAATAATTAAAATGCTTTTTTTATACACCTGTATCTCAAAAGGTATAGCAAATTAAGGAACCACGTTTGAAATACATATAATCCCCAGGGGTGTTTTTGGGGGCTCCTAGCATTACATAAATTGAACCCCAATGATAATGGTCTGACTTCGTTGCTAGGCAGAGTGACTTGAGACCGTTCTGTTGCATTGAATAGGGAGTTCAGCACACACGGGTCACATCTGTGTTTTTGTCTGGTTTAAAACTGGTAATCAGTGATAATGTTTTTTGTGTTTGTACCTTCAACACTGGGGAACCTAATAATCATGTTTTAATTTAGGAAATAAAATTTTCATTTGACTTATTATGCAATTAAGATTAAATTAAACTGGTGGGGACGCAGCCTCTAGCATGCAGAGCGATTGTAGCAACTACACGGTTACTGCAGATTTCATTCAGAGGTACGTACTGATGTCCACATTTAGCGAAGTGTAACAATAACAAAACGTTGGTTGACAACAATAAATTATAACATGCTCTTGTTAATAGTTTTTAAAAAAATATTCAAAAATTAAATAAAATAAAAAACAGACATGAATGCATTGTATAGGTTTATTCCTACCAAAAGTTACTTAATTGAAATGTCATTTGTGCTGAATTAGAAAATGAACATACTGCTCCGTATCACCAGATTTATATAGCACGATTTTAAAATTCAAACATTGAATTCATTATCCCCATTATTGTTTATTAGTTTATTAAAATGATATGGTATTGCAATTCATACAGCACTTGCCAATTTCAAGCATGACAGAGTTGTAATTGATAGGAAAACATTTTAACTGTGGCCACTATATTGCCTGGGATAGGAAATATGAGCAATGATTTCAATGTAATGATACGCAATGCACAAAATGCATCAGACTGCCTAAAAACCGGCAGGATTCTTAAATGATCTTTCTAGCGAGAGTGGACAGAGCCATACAACATGAAGAATAACTGCCCTCAGCACTACTGCTCAAAGTTGTCCCCACCTCTCAGCATCAGGGGCAACCATTGCTGTCCCCACCCCTCCAGTGTCAAGGACAGCCGTTGCTGTCCCCACCTCTCCAGTCTCAGGTACAGTCGTTGCTGTCCCCTCCTCTCCAGCCTCCGGTACAGCTGTTGCTGTCCCCACCTCCCCAGTCTCAGGTACAGTCGTTGCTGTCCCCACCTCTCCAGCCTCAGGTACAGTCGTTGCTGTTGCTCCAGTCTCAGGTACAGTTGTTGCACCTCTCCAGCCTCCGGTACAGTCGTTGCTGTCCCCACCTCTCCAGTCTCAGGTACAGTCGTTGCTGTCCCCACCTCTCCAGCTCTCAGTTGTTGCTGTACAGTACGTCGTTGCTGTCCCCACCTCTCCAGTCTCAGGTACAGTCGTTGCTGTCCCCACCTCTCCAGTCTCAGGTACAGTCGTTGCTGTCCCCACCTCTCCAGTCTCAGGTACAGTCGTTGCTGTCCCCACCTCTCCAGCCTCAGGTACAGTCGTTGCTGTCCCCACCTCTCCAGTCTCAGGTACAGTCGTTGCTGCTCTCCTCCGGTACAGTCGTTGCTGTCCCCACCTCTCCAGTCTCAGGTACAGTCGTTGCTGTCCCCACCTCTCCAGTCTCAGGTACAGTCGTTGCTGTCCCCACCTCTCCAGTCTCAGGTACAGTCGTTGCTGTCCCCACCTCTCCCTCCAGTACAGTTGTTGCTGTCCCCTGCTCTCCAGTCTCAGGTACAGTCGTTGCTGTCCCCACCTCTCCAGCCTCCGGTACAGTCGTTGCTGTCCCCACCTCTCCAGTCTCAGGTACAGTCGTTGCTGTCCCCACCTCTCCAGTCTCAGGTACAGTCGTTGCTGTCCCCACCTCTCCAGCCTCAGGTACAGTCGTTGCTGTCCCCACCTCTCCAGCTCAGGTCAGTCGTTGCTGTCCCCACCTCTCCAGCCTCAGGTACAGTCGTTGCTGTCCCCACCTCTCCAGTCTCAGGTACAGTTGTTGCTGTCCCCTGCTCTCCAGTCTCAGGTACAGTCGTTGCTGTCCCCTGCTCTCTCTCAGTACAGTCGTTGCTGTCCCCACCTCTCCAGTCTCAGGTACAGTCGTTGCTGTCCCCACCTCTCCAGTCTCAGGTACAGTCGTTGCTGTCCCCACCTCTCCAGTCTCAGGTACAGTCGTTGCTGTCCCCACCTCTCCAGTCTCAGGTACAGTCGTTGCTGTCCCCACCTCTCCAGTCTCAGTACAGTCGTTGCTGTCCCCACCTCTCCAGTCTCAGGTACAGTCGTTGCTGTCCCCACCTCTCCAGCCACCAGTACAGTCGTTGCTGTCCCCTGCTCTCCAGCCTCCGGTACAGTCGTTGCTGTCCCCACCTCTCCAGCCTCAGGTACAGTCGTTCTCCCCACCTCTCGTACAGCCTCCTCAGGTACAGTCGTTGCTGTCCCCTGCTCTCCAGTCTCAGGTACAGCTGTTGCTGTCCCCACCTCTCCAGCCTCCGGTACAGTCGTTGCTGTCCCCACCTCTCCAGTCTCAGGTACAGTCGTTGCTGTCCCCTCCTCTCCAGTCTCAGGTACAGTCGTTGCTGTCCCCACCTCTCCAGTCTCAGGTACAGTCGTTGCTGTCCCCACCTCTCCAGTCTCAGGTACAGTCGTTGCTGTCCCCAGCTCTCCAGTCTCAGGTACAGTCGTTGCTGTACCCACCTCTCCAGTCTCAGGTACAGTCGTTGCTCCCCACCTCTCTCTCCCTCAGGTACAGTCGTTGCTGTCCCCAGCTCTCCAGCCTCAGGTACAGTCGTTGCTGTCCCCCTCCTCTCCAGTTGTTGCTGTCCCCTGCTCTCCAGTACAGGTACAGTCGTTGCTGTCCCCACCTCTCCAGTCTCAGGTACAGTCGTTGCTGTCCCCACCTCTCCAGTCTCAGGTACAGTCGTTGCTGTCCCCTGCTCTCCAGCCTCAGGTACAGTCGTTGCTGTCCCCACCTCTCCAGCCTCAGGTACAGTCGTTGCTGTCCCCACCTCTCCAGTCTCAGGTACAGTTGTTGCTGTCCCCTGCTCTCCAGCCTCAGGTACAGTCGTTGCTGTCCCCACCTCTCCACAGTACAGTCGTTGCTGTCCCCACCTCTCCAGTCTCAGGTACAGTCGTTGCTGTCCCCACCTCTCCAGTCTCAGGTACAGTCGTTGCTGTCCCCACCTCTCCAGTCTCAGGTACAGTCGTTGCTGTCCCCACCTCTCCAGTCTCAGGTACAGTCGTTGCTGTCCCCACCTCTCCCTCAGGTACAGTCGTTGCTGTCCCCACCTCTCCAGTCTCAGGTACAGTCGTTGCTGTCCCCACCTCTCCAGCCTCAGGTACAGCCGTTGCTGTCCCCACCTCTCCAGTCTCAGGTACAGTCGTTGCTGTCCCCACCTCTCCAGTCTCAGGTACAGTCGTTGCTGTCCCCACCTCTCCAGCCTCCAGTACAGTCGTTGCTGTCCCCTGCTCTCCAGTCTCAGGTACAGTCGTTGCTGTCCCCTCCTCTCCAGCCTCCGGTACAGCCGTTGCTGTCCCCACCTCTCCAGTCTCAGGTACAGTCGTTGCTGTCCCCACCTCTCCAGCCTCTGGTACAGTCGTTGCTGTCCCCTGCTCTCCAGTCTCAGGTACAGTCGTTGCTGTGTCTCCAGTCGTTGCTGTCCCCAGTCTCAGGTACAGTCGTTGCTGTCCCCTGCTCTCCAGTCTCAGGTACAGTCGTTGCTGTCCCCACCTCTCCAGCCTCCGGTACAGTCGTTGCTGTCCCCTGCTCTCCAGTCTCAGGTACAGTCGTTGCTGTCCCCAGCTCTCCAGTCTCAGGTACAGTCGTTGCTGTCCCCACCTCTCCAGTCTCAGGTACAGTCGTTGCTGTCCCCACCTCTCCAGTCTCAGGTACAGTCGTTGCTGTCCCCACCTCTCCAGTCTCAGGTACAGTCGTTGCTGTCCCCACCTCTCCAGCCTCCGGTACAGTCGTTGCTGTCCCCTGCTCTCCAGCCTCAGGTACAGTCGTTGCTGTCCCCTCCTCTCCAGCATCCAGTACAGTTGTTGCTGTCCCCTGCTCTCCAGTCTCAGGTACAGTCGTTGCTGTACCCACCTCTCCAGCCACCAGTACAGTCGTTGCTGTCCCCTGCTCTCCAGCCTCCAGTACAGACGTTGCTGTCCCCTCCTCTCCAGCGTCCAGTACAGTTGTTGCTGTCCCCTGCTCTCCAGTCTCAGGTACAGTCGTTGCTGTCCCCAGCTCTCCAGTCTCAGGTACAGTCGTTGCTGTCCCCTCCTCTCCAGCCTCCGGTACAGCCGTTGCTGTCCCCATCTCTCCAGTCTCAGGTACAGTCGTTGCTGTCCCCTGCTCTCCAGTCTCAGGTACAGTCGTTGCTGTCCCCACCTCTCCAGCCTCCGGTACAGTCGTTGCTGTCCCCACCTCTCCAGCCTCCGGTACAGTCGTTGCTGTCCCCTGCGCTCCAGTCTCAGGTACAGCCGTTGCTGTCCCCACCTCTCCAGTCTCAGGTACAGTCGTTGCTGTCCCCTCCTCTCCAGCCTCTGGTACAGCCATTGCTGTCCCCATCTCTCCAGTCTCAGGTACAGTCGTTGCTGTCCCCACCTCTCCAGCCTCCGGTACAGTCGTTGCTGTCCCCACCTCTCCAGTCTCAGGTACAGTCGTTGCTGTCCCCACCTCTCCAGCCTCCGGTACAGTCGTTGCTGTCCCCACCTCTCCAGCCTCCGGTACAGTCGTTGCTGTCCCCACCTCTCCAGTCTCAGGTACAGTCGTTGCTGTCCCCACCTCTCCAGTCTCAGGTACAGTCGTTGCTGTCCCCACCTCTCCAGTCTCAGGTACAGTCGTTGCTGTCCCCAGCTCTCCAGTCTCAGGTACAGTCGTTGCTGTCCCCACCTCTCCAGCCTCCAGTACAGTCGTTGCTGTCCCCTGCTCTCCAGTCTCAGGTACAGTCGTTGCTGTCCCCTCCTCTCCAGCCTCCGGTACAGTCGTTGCTGTCCCCAGCTCTCCAGTCTCAGGTACAGTCGTTGCTGTCCCCACCTCTCCAGTCTCAGGTACAGTCGTTGCTGTCCCCACCTCTCCAGCCTCCGGTACAGTTGTTGCTGTGCCCTGCTCTCCAGTCTCAGGTAAAGTCATTGCTGTCCCCTCCTCTCCAGCCTCCGGTACAGCCGTTGCTGTCCCCACCTCTCCAGTCTTAGGTACAGCCGTTGCTGTCCCCATCTGTCCAGCGTCCAGTACAGTCGTTGCTGTCCCCTGCTCTCTAGTCTCAGGTACAGTCGTTGCTGTCCCCAGCTCTCCAGTCTCAGGTACAGTCGTTGCTGTCCCCACCTCTCCAGTCTCAGGTACAGTCGTTGCTGTCCCCACCTCTCCAGTCTCAGGTACAGTCGTTGCTGTCCCCACCTCTCCAGCCTCCGGTACAGTCGTTGCTGTCCCCACCTCTCCAGTCTCAGGTACAGTCGTTGCTGTCCCCACCTCTCCAGTCTCAGGTACAGTCGTTGCTGTCCCCACCTCTCCAGCCTCAGGTACAGTCGTTGCTGTCCCCACCTCTCCAGTCTCAGGTACAGTCGTTGCTGTCCCCACCTCTCCACAGTACAGTCGTTGCTGTCCCCACCTCTCCAGTCTCAGGTACAGTCGTTGCTGTCCCCACCTCTCCAGCCTCAGGTACAGTCGTTGCTGTCCCCACCTCTCCAGCCTCAGGTACAGTCGTTGCTGTACAGTCGTTGCTGTCCCCTCCTCTCCAGTCTCAGGTACAGTCGTTGCTGTCCCCTCCTCTCCAGTCTCAGGTACAGTCGTTGCTGTCCCCAGCTCTCCAGTCTCAGGTACAGTCGTTGCTGTCCCCACCTCTCCAGCCTCCGGTACAGTCGTTGCTGTCCCCACCTCTCCAGTCTCAGGTACAGTCGTTGCTGTACCCACCTCTCCAGCCTCCAGTACAGTCGTTGCTGTCCCCTCTTCTCCAGCGTCCAGTACAGGTGTTGCTGTCCCCTGCTCTCCAGTCTCTGGTACAGTCATTGCTGTCCCCTGCTCTCCAGTCTCAGGTACAGCTGTTGCTGTCCCCTCCTCTCCAGCCTCCAGTACAGTCGTTGCTGTCCCCACCTCTCCAGTCTCAGGTACAGTCGTTGCTGTCCCCTCCTCTCCAGTCTCAGGTACAGTCGTTGCTGTCCCCATCTCTCCAGTCTCAGGTACAGTCATTGCTTTCCCCACCTCTCCAGTCTCAGGTACAGTCGTTGCTGTCCCCACCTCTCCAGCCTCCGGTACAGTCGTTGCTGTCCCCACCTCTCCAGTCTCAGGTACAGTCGTTGCTGTCCCCTCCTCTCCAGTCTCAGGTACAGTCGTTGCTGTCCCCACCTCTCCAGTCTCAGGTACAGTCGTTGCTGTCCCCACCTCTCCAGTCTCAGGTACAGTCGTTGCTGTCCCCACCTCTCCAGTCTCAGGTACAGTCGTTGCTGTCCCCTGCTCTCCAGTCTCAGGTACAGTCGTTGCTGTCCCCACCTCTCCAGCCTCAGGTACAGTCGTTGCTGTCCCCACCTCTCCAGCCTCAGGTACAGTCGTTGCTGTCCCCACCTCTCCAGTCTCAGGTACAGTCGTTGCTGTCCCCACCTCTCCAGCCTCAGGTACAGTCGTTGCTGTCCCCACCTCTCCAGTCTCAGGTACAGTCGTTGCTGTCCCCACCTCTCCAGTCTCAGGTACAGTCGTTGCTGTCCCCACCTCTCCAGTCTCAGGTACAGTCGTTGCTGTCCCCACCTCTCCAGCCTCAGGTACAGTCGTTGCTGTCCCCACCTCTCCAGTCTCAGGTACAGTCGTTGCTGTCCCCACCTCTCCAGCCTCAGGTACAGTCGTTGCTGTCCCCACCTCTCCAGCCTCCGGTACAGTCGTTGCTGTCCCCACCTCTCCAGTCTCAGGTACAGTCGTTGCTGTCCCCACCTCTCCAGTCTCAGGTACAGTCGTTGCTGTCCCCACCTCTCCAGCCTCCGGTACAGTTGTTGCTGTCCCCTGCTCTCCAGTCTCAGGTACAGTCGTTGCTGTCCCCTGCTCTCCAGTCTCAGGTACAGTCGTTGCTGTCCCCACCTCTCCAGTCTCAGGTACAGTCGTTGCTGTCCCCTCCTCTCCAGCCTCTGGTACAGTCGTTGCTGTCCCCACCTCTCCAGTCTCAGGTACAGTCGTTGCTGTCCCCTGCTCTCCAGTCTCAGGTACAGTCGTTGCTGTCCCCACCTCTCCAGTCTCAGGTACAGTCGTTGCTGTCCCCACCTCTCCAGTCTCAGGTACAGTCGTTGCTGTCCCCACCTCTCCAGCCTCAGGTACAGTCGTTGCTGTCCCCACCTCTCCAGTCTCAGGTACAGTCGTTGCTGTCCCCACCTCTCCAGCCTCCGGTACAGTCGTTGCTGTCCCCTCCTCTCCAGTCTCAGGTACAGTCGTTGCTGTCCCCTGCTCTCCAGTCTCAGGTACAGTCGTTGCTGTCCCCACCTCTCCAGTCTCAGGTACAGTCGTTGCTGTCCCCTCCTCTCCAGCCTCCGGTACAGTCGTTGCTGTCCCCACCTCTCCAGCCTCCGGTACAGTCGTTGCTGTCCCCACCTCTCCAGCCTCCGGTACAGTCGTTGCTGTCCCCTGCTCTCCAGTCTCAGGTACAGTCGTTGCTGTCCCCACCTCTCCAGTCTCAGGTACAGTCGTTGCTGTCCCCACCTCTCCAGCCTCCGGTACAGTCGTTGCTGTCCCCACCTCTCCAGTCTCAGGTACAGTCGTTGCTGTCCCCACCTCTCCAGTCTCAGGTACAGTCGTTGCTGTCCCCTGCTCTCCAGTCTCAGGTACAGTCGTTGCTGTTCCCATCTCTCCAGTCTCAGGTACAGTCTTTGCTGTCCCCAGCTCACCAGTCTCAGGTACCGTTGTTGCTGTCCCCTGCTCTCCAGTCTCAGGTAAAGTCGTTGCTGTCCCCACCTCTCCAGTCTCAGGTACAGTCGTTGCTGTCCCCTGCTCTCCAGTCTCAGGTACAGTCGTTGCTGTCCCCATCTCTCCAGTCTCAGGTACAGTCGTTGCTGTCCCCACCTCTCCAGCCTCCGGTACAGTCGTTGCTGTCCCCTGCTCTCCAGTCTCAGGTACAGTCGTTGCTGTCCCCACCTCTCCAGTCTCAGGTACAGTCGTTGCTGTCCCCACCTCTCCAGCCTCCGGTACAGTCGTTGCTGTCCCCTGCTCTCCAGCCTCAGGTACAGTCGTTGCTGTCCCCACCTCTCCAGTCTCAGGTACAGTCGTTGCTGTCCCCACCTCTCCAGTCTCAGGTACAGTCGTTGCTGTCCCCTCCTCTCCAGCGTCCAGTACAGTTGTTGCTGTCCCCTGCTCTCCAGTCTCAGGTACAGTCGTTGCTGTCCCCTGCTCTCCAGCCTCAGGTACAGTCGTTGCTGTCCCCTCCTCTCCAGCCTCCAGTACAGTTGTTGCTGTCCCCTGCTCTCTAGTCTCAGGTACAGGCATTGCTGTCCCCTGCTCTTCAGCCTCCGGTACAGTCGTTGCTGTCCCCTCCTCTCCAGCCTCCAGTACAGTCGTTGCTGTCCCCTGCTCTCCAGTCTCAGGTACAGTCGTTGCTGTCCCCTCCTCTCCAGCCTCCGGTACAGTTGTTGCTGTCCCCTGCTCTCCAGTCTCAGGTACAGTCGTTGCTGTCCCCTGCTCTCCAGTCTCAGGTACAGTCGTTGCTGTCCCCACCTCTCCAGTCTCAGGTACAGTCGTTGCTGTCCCCTCCTCTCCAGCGTCCAGTACAGTTGTTGCTGTCCCCTGCTCTCCAGTCTCAGGTACAGTCGTTGCTGTCCCCTGCTCTCCAGTCTCAGGTACAGTCATTGCTGTCCCCTGCGCTCCAGTCTCAGGTACAACCGTTGCTGTCCCCTCCTCTCCAGCCTCTGGTACAGTCGTTGCTGTCCCCACCTCTCCAGCCTCCGGTACAGTTGTTGCTGTCCCCTGCTCTCCAGCCTCCGGTACAGTCGTTGCTGTCCCCACCTCTCCAGTCTCCGGTACAGTTGTTGCTGTCCCCTGCTCTCCAGTCTCAGGTACAGTCGTTGCTGTCCCCTCCTCTTCAGCCTCAGCGGCAGCTATTGCTGTCCCCACCTCTCTAGCCTCAGGGGCAGGGATTAACATTTTTCACATTTGATTTGGCTTCAATAAATCTGGCTTAAAAAAATATCTATAAAAAAAAAACTTTACATATTGGTGCGTGTCTCTTTCTTTTGTGCGATTTAGTGTCTCAAGTTCTGTTTTCATCACTACATTATTATGTGGCAGATGTGGTTGTTTGATTTTTCAGGATGCCTTCCGCAAAACAATGCAAAAACTTTGTTAAAGTAACATTAAGGTTTAGTTGCAAAAGTCCAAAAGGTTAGGACATTGCAAGTTAAGGTAACCACACAACCTTAACTCTGCACCCTTCATCATCAGCAATGACACCACTAAGCACATGACAAATTCTCCCTGAAGACTGGCCATACGGACATAACACTGGGAAATCATAGTCCTTGAGATTGGTAACATGTTCAGTAACTGCATTAGCATTCCCACGATATAAGTATTAGATTTGTGGAAGGAATACTTGAAAACGAATGGGACATGCAATATGTCAAATCCTACATGTATGTTAACACTTTCCATTACAGTTAGTACTGCATGGTATACATGTATGCTGTGGTACAGGAAGCAGCGTTTCATGTCTCTTGTAAGTATAACATCCATGCATTACAATCCACCTCTTGTTTACTGTTAAATTTTCACAACTTTGAACTGCAGAAATTTGCAATTGTGCCTAAACATTTTAATGTCATAATTGGCTTCCAGCATAACAGTATGTTAGCAAGCATAGTGAACTGTAAAGTTTGAAAGAAGAATGGTTAATCACCGTGCAAACATACACACAGCAGAAAATGCAGCTACTCCTTTTACCATGTGAAACAGTGCAGTTAATACAAGAAAGTCAATGTTGCAGATTCCAGGTAAAATATTGTTTGCATGAATATTTCTGATAGTGTTTGTCATGTGATGTCTTTGCAGATGTCATCAAAGATGTCATATGTGATGTCAAGTGTGATGGAAAACCTTAACCTGCAATGTCCTAACCTTTTGGACTTTTGCGACCAAACCTTAACGTTATTTTAACAAAGTTTTTGCCATTGAATATATATATATATATATATATATATATATATATATATATATATATATATATATATATATATATATATATATATATATATTAGCTCAAAGAGCCAGCTGCCCAATATATATATATATATATATATATATATATATATATATATATATAATATATAATATATATGATATTATATATATATATATTTACAATTAAGTGACAATTACTGACAATTAGTTGTGTTCAATGTGTCTGGGTAACTACTGAAACAAAAGAAATCTGAATATTATTACTATCATTCACACATCAGAATAAAATAAAACTTTTCTCAGCAGTTATACTAATGCAATGGCAGCCAGGCTTCTGCTACTGTCAGCACCATGAGGTTATAGAATAAGCCTTCAGGCTCTGCAGTAAGAAAGAAGATGGTAAAAGGAGTGTTTTATATATACTGGTAACTAAGTAAAACACTTATCATTTCAAGGTAACAACCCTATTAAAATACAGGCACCTTGTTTCTGCTATCCTGCTCACGTGAAGAAATATTGAATACAGTGAATTAGTGAAGGTTCCTTTATACTGTACAATACAATGTATTGCCAACAAGTCTGTCAGTACAGAGGGAGCTCTGCATGCCTGGCACAGCAAAACAGCTTTGCTTCACAGAGGGTCAGGACTGAATGGCAGAGGGGTTTTAGGACTGTTTGTACTGAAGAGAGTCTCACTGTC
Source organism: Polyodon spathula (assembly GCF_017654505.1). Classification (NCBI taxonomy): domain Eukaryota; kingdom Metazoa; phylum Chordata; class Actinopteri; order Acipenseriformes; family Polyodontidae; genus Polyodon; species Polyodon spathula. The sequence continues at coordinate 19,351,054 of NC_054545.1, forward strand.
CCTGACCTTTCATGACCAACCATTCACAGCTTGCAGTTAAAAAGGCATAACATCTTAAAGGGAAGCTCTGTTTGCAGACCCAAGATACTGTAGATGGATAGAAAGGTAGATGGACTCACTATGTTAATGTACTGTATATACTGTAGATCTACATAGCAATAGTGCTGGAGGCAGGGTCAGCGCCTTCCTGCTAAAGCTCTATATTTAGTCTCTGCACTGGAGGTATTGGCAGGATGCTTCATCACAATCCTTTCACCCTCCTTGGCTGAGAGATTCCTAAAGAAAGCCCTGTGACAGGCATTTCTCAGCAGAGACCCTCAAGAAGATAGGTCTGTAAAGACAGTTTCATATAATACTGTACATCACACACACACGCATCCAGACACACTCATGCACGCATTGGCACAAGCACACATGCATGCACTCACACACAGACACACACACACAACCGCAGGTATGCACATACGCATGCACGCCAGTCTCTTATTGGGATGCACACACCCGTTTTTGAAAATTAATTCTGCCTCAAATCCAATTTTGCCTCCCGGAGAAACTCTGATGAAACTGCACACAGAGTAATGACATCACACATGGGCGACACCTGTTTTAGAAGCACAACTTCCTTCAAGGTGGATCTCCAAGGTGATGCCATGTTTGAAATTGACAGTTGCTGTTATAATATGTAGTATTCTATACATTATGGCAAACAGTGATAACGTAGCAAAGTAAGTGATTTATAAAACCAGAGCCCTGGCTTACTAGCTCTGTATTTTTAGGATCCTACTACATAAAAATGGGCTCCTTGTGCAGTAACTATGTCTGTCTGTTTCAATCCACATGATTCATTGATAAGCAGTAATAGGAGCTCTCCAAATGAAACAATCAGCGATCGTGAATTTTCTCATTTGTATTTGACACTTAATCACACAGGGCTCTTCAGATCCCTCCTCTTTCTCTGCAGCCCATTCCTCCACATACACTGCAGCACATATATCAAGCAAGCATATATATACTGCAGGGCTCAGACGCCACAGTATCTCCCTTAATAAAATGCTCTGACTGCTGACTCAAACTTTTGTTATTATGTACTTGTTTATCCATCACAGCCCGTGTTTTTTTTTCCTCGCATGCCAAATCAGTCTGTCTTTATTGTGCAGTTACACAGCATGTCCTCTATTGTTACATGACATAAATGCAGCAAAAACAAAGTGAAGAGACAAGCTGGGGTAATATAACAGTTAATCATTAACAGTTTTAGATACTGTGATTGTTTTTTTTTTTAATCTGTGATCATTAGGTGCTTTTGTACATTTTCATTTGCAAGTGAAATGTGACATTAGGGCCCTATATTCTGCAGTTTTGATTTCAATACTGACTTTGGATACTGTTTTAATTCTGGAAACTGGTGTTTTTTCAATTTTTTGCTAAATTGCATTGTCTTTTACATTTTACACAGTTTTATGTATAGGTAATGTTTTGATTTCATTTTGCTGTTGGATCATAATGGAGAATTTTACATACTGTTACAATACATACCGGATTTTAAGTTATGTACTGTATTACAGTCCACGTGTCGTCTCTTTTTGCAAGTGATATTTTCAGAATCATACCATTCTGAATTAAAACACTTCATCTACTGAAAGTACCAACAAAACCAACATCTACAATACATCTAAATGGAAGCCTACTTATTTTAAAACACAGTCCTTTCAGATATGTATTTGATACAGATGTATTTGATACAGATATGCGTCACGCACGTTTAACCATCACTGAAGTCAACATTTTTTAGGGTCGGATATGTGAGTGCTGACTGTATCTGGAAATACGAATACTTGAAGTTCCCTCATTCATCCTTACATTTAAAAACTAAAATAAATACTGAACAGCTGTACTATCCCATTACCAATAGCTAATGCATAGGAATGCTTTGACTAGTAAAGTAATACTTTATAAATATTTATATTAGCCATAGGGTTATAAACAGTATATAATATTATACGTTTTTATCCGCTCAGAAAATAAACTGTGGTAAACAGACACTTAATTAAAATTGTATTTAACCTTTCCACTAGTTCAATATCTGTGGCTCAGCTTTGGCATTCAATAAGCATCTCACTCATTGAGGCATCGAATCAATAAGACATTGAACTACAGCTGCATGCCTTCTTTTTATAGCAGCATGTATTTTGTGAGTGGCTCAGATATATTGTCCAGCTCATCCACAGAATAGTGCATTTCTCTATTTTACCATCCACACACATTTTAATACATTAAAACTATTGCTCATATAATTATTAATTTATTATATTTTTATTTAGATTGGCCAGTTATTTTACCCCGTTTCTCTCCCCAATTTAAATGTCCAATTACACTCCCTCAACGCAGCAACCCCCCAAAACAGCAGGAAAAGGAATTGCCTCTTTATACCCAAGAGCTTGAGAGAAGATGTAACCTGAAGGAAAAGGCCAGCGCTGCAGGGTCCTCTAACTCACTGAGCACCGGCCTATAGGGTCTGCTAAAGCTTGATAAGAAGAAACAGTCCCTGCCCATTTTGCTTTCATAGCCTGTGGTATATAGTCTGAACGATATACCTATGTATGCTATACCAGCTTTAAAATTTTTTTATAAAAAAACATTTGGTATGTTGCTCAGGTTCCACAGAAGCTGAACTCCAGGGCTGGATTAGCCTATACGCAAATGACGCTATAGTGTAGGGCATTCCTTCTCGATTATAGCACTGAGTCTCTCACGCAAGTAGCTTCCTACTAATGTATAACACCAAATGTCCGACACACTCTACCTCCTGGGAGAGATTCGCCCCTAGTCCTACGTCAGAGGCGTCAGTCTGCAGGACGTATGACTCAGGCTCAGTTTACGCATTCATTTATATCAGTTTTAGGGCCAATTTAAAAACCTGTCCTGTCTCAAATGTGCACAGTATGCCTCTTTACATTTTAGAAACTTTACTTTAATTAGGGGGTTGGAATTTTAGAAAAAGTCAGGTAAAGGTAAACGTGTACAATGTGGGAGGCTGAGGGAAATTCAAATGTGGATCCATATTGCACCATTTTGTGTTCTGCATTCCCACAGGTGTTTGAATGCAAATTCAAAGGATCATTAATAACCATGAGACTGAATTATGATCACACACATGTGATTTCTGTCGAACGGTACAAGGCAAAAAGACATTACTAGTTTAACAAGCCTCATGTCTGGGGTACCCTGGTTGTTGTGGAAGAGTGAGTATGTAGGTGGCCCTCAAAATATGGCTTGGTGTAGGTCCCCAACTCAGGGTCAGATTGATCAATCTGCCAATAACACCATTATCCATAATAGGACCCCCAAAATATGGGTGAGTGTCGAGCCCTGTAATGGGGACCGCCACACCTATATATTTGTGTGCTATTTATGATTTATTGTATTGTAATGATTTATGTATTGTATAGGATGGTGAAACGATAATATTATTATGTATTATTTGTATTATTATTGTGTGGCAGGATGAGCAAGGTACTGTCCGCCAAGTTACTGTTTTGTTATTTATATTTTGAAATACCTCGTGAGAATGCGGGACTGTCAACTACTGATTGTTTAACTAACTGACAGTGAGGCAGCCTTGGTAAATCCATGCAGAATGTGACAGAGGGATAATACAATAATTGATAGCTAGCTAGTCCCTCGTCACAAATATAAAAACCTCTGTAGTTTGGCTGCACGGTGTTGAGTGGGTTCGCGAGTGGAGAATGGGTGGAGAGGTAAAAAGAAGAAAATAACAATTGCTATATTTAGATTTATACTTGTTGATTTGTTCCGTGTTTTGTTTTGGCCATTGTGCTCTGTTGTTTCGTGTAAAGTCTTTTGTTTTGTTCAGCTGTTTATTTTATTATTTAATGAAGTGCTGAGTACTTTATCATCTCAGTTTTGCCCTGCCATTGCTTGTTTGTTTTGGTTTCATTTCCCAAGTTTGACATCACCCTTCCAGCCATCCAGATCACCTTTAATCCGACTCTGCTAATATCAAAAGCACTTTAAATTGACAAAAGAATTTAGTTAACATGCTGCTGTTTGCTACTTCCTGTAACACAGCATCTGCCATAAACACTTGTGTAAAGGGTCCGTGTGACAGCCTGTGTATATTTGTTATGTTTACTGCTGTGGTCTGTGCGCTAGGGCACTGTAAATGATTGAAACGTCTCTTTGCGAACACAGGCTTTGTGGAAAGATTGTTTTCTCTGACACTAATCCCTATGAAATGCCTGAGTGTCTCCTGTTTATGTCAGAGATAGTTGTTAAGTCCAATTAAAGTGCAAAATCGCCAAGGAAGGCATTAAGAATTTACGTCCCCTAGAGTATTTCTTTAAAGACTTTCCCATTCATTATAATTTAGACAGCAGCTCCTACATTTCTTACAGCTCTACAGTCAGCAGTCTTTTTAGCCGAATACACTTTGTTTAGCTGTTTAGCAGTCATGCCTACAGTGCTGACGGTGTACCATTAATTATTTTGAATAGTGTTACTGTATGAACAGTAACACATTCTGCAGTGTTCTATAATTAGTGTAACAAACTGTCAAGTTTAATGAAGGTTACAAAGCACTACTTTTAGTGTAACAGCAGGTAGCAAACTATACTGTATAAAAGAGTTTCTATAACTCTGAGTGGGTTGTGAGTCAAAGAAATAAAAGGGATCACATGTTATTTAAACAATTAGATTTTCATCCTAGTAAATTCCCTCAAATATATTGTAATTTGATACAATAAAGTCCACCAGGGAATCATTTTAATGAGCTGAATCGGTTTTAATTAATTGGTAAGCTGATCATTTCCTCCTGGGTTATAATAGTGAGCTCGCCTCTGGCTCAAGATAATATTCTCCTGGCAGATAAAGACAAAGGAGTTCTGTGAATGCTGTGAAAGCCGCAGGCTGTCTCTAGCGCTTAAACTCCAGACCTGATAGTGTAGGTATAACGCATGCATACATGGATCACATTTGTCAGTATCGTTAACTCACCCTTTTAACATTTATCAGTTACAAGCAATCTGAATCTGAAATCTGATCTATATTATAATAACATGGATCATTTTATTAGGAAATGCGCTGGCTGTAAAATCACTGCCAGTCTTTAAAATAGTACTTCGTGGCACCCTGCTGGGGAAGGCTGTGCAAACAGGCAGGCAGCGATTGCAAATCCAGGACGCATGGCAGAGAGGCATGGGAATGTGAAGCCTGCACTGTGGAGCAAACACACCCCTTGCTGTGTGTCACATATGTAACAGATACCTGCTGCTGCTCCACACTGCTTTGCATTGTGATGCTTCTATTAATATTTCATAGACACGACATATTGTTGCAAATGTCTTTTCAAATCCAAAAGACTACGGGTCATTAATCATACATGACATTGCAAACAAAGACATGCAACCTACTGTCACTGCTTAGCATTGCAGCATGGCTGTAGTAAAGCAACTGGTTAACTGCAAAACTACTAGCAAATTTACAATGGTAAACTTTACATGTGTTTAATTGTGTGGGACCCAGCTAAAAGAGATAATAACACCACAACAGGAGGTCTTTGAATTCTCTGAATGTATCTGCTCAGAGGTGCGGGAACTAGGCGTGTGGGGGTGCCTGAAGAACAGCAGTGCTGTGCACATGCTGGTGCGATGATAAACCCTGCTTGTTTCGTGAATCTTACAAGCTGTGTTACACCTAATGCCCAGTGATGGCAACAGCATTGAACGACCCCTAGGCGGTGATGGCATGGCATCCCCAGGCGGTAACCAACAGGCATCTCCGGGCAGTGCGGAACAGGCAACCCCGGGTGGTACAGGACAGGCATCCCCGGGCAGTGCGGAACAGGCAACCCCGGGTGGTACAGGACAGGCATCTCCGGGCAGTGCGGAACAGGCAACCCCGGGTGGTACAGGACAGGCATCTCCGGGCAGTGCGGAACAGGCAACCCCGGGTGGTACAGGACAGGCATCTCCGGGCAGTGCGGAACAGGCAACCCCGGGTGGTACAGGACAGGCATCTCCGGGCAGTGCGGAACAGGCAACCCCGGGTGGTACAGGACAGGCATCTCCGGGCAGTGCGGAACAGGCAACCCCGGGTGGTACAGGACAGGCATCCCCGGGCAGTGCGGAACAGGCAACCCCGGGTGGTACAGGACAGGCATCTCCGGGCAGTGCGGAACAGGCAACCCCGGGTGGTACAGGACAGGCATCTCCGGGCAGTGCGGAACAGGCAACCCCGGGTGGTACAGGACAGGCATCTCCGGGCAGTGCGGAACAGGCAACCCCGGGTGGTACAGGACAGGCATCTCCGGGCAGTGCGGAACAGGCAACCCCGGGTGGTACAGGACAGGCATCTCCGGGCAGTGCGGAACAGGCAACCCCGGGTGGTACAGGACAGGCATCTCCGGGCAGTGCGGAACAGGCAACCCCGGGTGGTACAGGACAGGCATCTCCGGGCAGTGCGGAACAGGCAACCCCGGGTGGTACAGGACAGGCATCTCCGGGCAGTGCGGAACAGGCAACCCCGGGTGGTACAGGACAGGCATCCCCGGGCAGTGCGGAACAGGCAACCCCGGGTGGTACAGGACAGGCATCTCCGGGCAGTGCGGAACAGGCAACCCCGGGTGGTACAGGACAGGCATCTCCGGGCAGTGCGGAACAGGCAACCCCGGGTGGTACAGGACAGGCATCCCCGGGCAGTGATGAACGCCGGTATGCACACCTGGCATTCAATCTTCAGCTTCTGGGCTTCTGCTTCCTTGTTCCAGCATGTTAGCAGGTGTGTACTTCTGACCAATGTAGCAAACACAGGAGTAATGGACACACACACACGCTCCGCCTGTGCCTGTTACAGTACGCTTAATTGTGAAATATCTTGAAATAACTATTTTTAGACCATGAAAAAAGCAACATTTGATTCTATAGATAAATAAAATAGATATATAAATATTTTACATCACTTTTGTGTTGCCAGAGACTCATACCATAAGTTTTTTGGAAAGATCTGAAAATGTACCAACATGTTGTGCCTCTGTCTGTACCAACCTGTTGTGTTTGAGTGTGAACAGCAGGGTACATTGGTTCAAGAGTGGCACTGCCTGATGAACTCTTTAGGTTTTCTCGAAACATTTCAAGGTTGTTTTTTCTTATAAAGATATTATATTAATGGCTCTTAACTGTGGAAAACATTCACCTCCTCAATGTTGTTTTGAACTGCAGTACCAATAAGCTTCAGGTCTGGTACAAAATAAATACGTGGGACATTATGCTATGGCTTCATTTTGTAATGTGGTTATTTATTTTAAGGTTTTACTTTGTGAGATGTTTGCTCAAAACATCGTGAATTCTCAGAATAGTATTTTCCTTTATTCCTGAAAGCCATTCCCCCCCCCCCCAACCCCACCACACACACACTCTTTCAGAAAGGCTGTGGTGCCTTTGAGAGAGGGAATGAACAGTCTAAGGAAGCAAGATTTCACAGCAGTGCACAGCCAGCCTTCCACATCTGAAGCGTACCTTGATGTGAGAAAGTGCATTAAACTGGCTTCTTTAATTCAACATGAAAAGGGCCGACCATCTATACTTTCTTACTGTGAATGACTGAGGCAGTAGTCCTGAAGTCTTCTCTTCACTAACTGTCCTTGTTTCAGTGGTGTATGATCTCACACTAGCATTTGTTTGATTATTTTCAGTTAGAAATCAAGACTTTTCTGGCAATGAATAGATTCAAAGGCTACCCCTGAAATGTGCAGCCTATTTGAACTTACTAACACTACTGTTTGCCATTGATATCACCCAATAGGTATATAACCGTGTTTTGTCAGATTTGAGTGTCATCAGAAAAATATATTGCAAAATATATTGCACTACATATTCATGTAATGAGGTATATTGCAAAATGCATGGTATTACAATTAATTGTATTAGATTTGCCATGTATCTCAATATATTTTGCAATATAGTCCTTATATACAAATTACTGGAAAATCAATATATTGCAATCTAATATCTTTATTATATTATATCTTGCTGATATATGTATTAAAAATGCATGGTTACGAAATATACTTCAGATATACTTCAACAGCAAGTATGGGAAATGCATGCTGAAACCAGTATTTCAAAAATATACTGTATATTATATTTAAAACTAATAGTATAATTCTGTATTTAAATATGCATATATTTAGGGCTTGAATTTTTAAATTTTAATTATTTTATAAGGTTAACTTACTGTGTTGAAGTGACGATGTCCACATTAGAATTCCAGCAGAGTGGTGTTCAACAACTGCTCAACTGTACTACTATAATGGCACTTACTGCAACAGGTACAGTATACAGTACTTGTAACCAAAATAGAACCTTTGCCAGCAGCGGTGCACAAGGCGCAGTACGCACAGTGCAGTGCACAAGGCACAGTACACACAGTACGGTACCCACGGTGCGATGCACAAGGCACGGCACCCACAGTACGGTATACACGGCCCGGTACCCACAGTGCAGTGCACAAGGCATGGTGATAGCCATCACAATGATACAAGCAGAACCAGAGCTGCAACGAAACACTGGGGATTGCGAATCAGACCCAAAACAGAGCTGAGACCAGCAACTGCCAGTGAATGAGCAAAGGTTACCGGTGGGAACGGGAGCAGGTTTGGGACCTACAGTTACCACTGGAGAGATTTAGGGACGCCCACCTATAACTCTCTTGACTAACCAAAGTCCGAAAGCTCAGGCAAGCCTCTGCATCTGCTATTTTTTTGCCACTGGCCAGCCTTGACCGCTATGGTGACCAATGAACACACACAGCCATAAAAGTACTATACCAACAGAAACCAATTCACAGCAAGGTCATCACACAGTGGGCCCTATTCACAAAACACATGAATTATTTAAAGTCTGTTTTGATTCATTAAGGGTTGATATTCAATGCACTTATTTTAGACTGCTGGTTTTTTTAAACTCTTGCCAGTGCAAAGAGCTCATGAAGGTAGAAAAGTAGCAGTGGATTATACTGCAAAAAAGGAAAATGCCTAATGACTGATATTCCACAGCAAAGGTGTCTGTATGCAGCTTTACCATCACATTATGTTGTGGAAAACTAAGTGTAATTGTTATGTTGATCATATTCGTTATTTAGTGTCTGTATTTGCTAAGATGATTAAAATTCTGTTTCACGTCCATTTAATGTATCGCTAATGGGCTTATCTGCCTTATTGAAAAAAAAAAAAGTATTGTGAGTATGCTTTCGATGAGCAATATTTGAAGAAATCATTAATACCCAAAAGATCGTCCCTGTTACAGTTCTAGCATAAAAAGTTCAATCCAATCCAAAGGTGGGTCTCTGAACAGGGTATAGTAATACATACAGACATATCTGTACCTTAAAGTAAAGGACAGTGTTGGAAAACATGGATCGAGAATTGATTAGGAGTTTGCTACGCATGTGGACTGGCAGAGCTATACTGGTGTTCTTTTCTGAAAAGAGACTAATATTGCAGATAGCAGACTGTTTGGTTCAAATTGCATGTACTGCTAACCATTGATAGAGACCTTACATCTACAAGCTTCTTGCCCGGCATTGACTGCAAGCTAACAAGATAACAATGCTGTGGACTAGAAGGGGCCAGGCTCTAAGACTTTTGGAATGCAAAGCATAAAGGGGCTAAAAGGCTCCCAGGGAATGGCATTGGACCCAAAGGTTCTCAGGGAGAATAAGAGCTAACGCCACTGGACTGAAAGGGTCTCAAGCAAAACCGAGAGATATGAACAAGGAAGATGACAAAAACTTTGGGGCACCACCAGGGGTCTGAAGAATGCACTGAGTTCAGATATCGTCACACTAGACTACACACACACACACTAAATTAAATATATGGTAACAGAATAATATGTTGTACCTTTGCTATTGGTTAAATGTCAGAGAAAGAGGAGGTGGACCATCTATACAGAAGGGTATTTAATGTCATGCAAAAATTGTAAGAACGAGTATTCTGTTTGCCCTGTACCTGGGACCAGACTCCCTGCATATTTCAATAAACCTAACAACTGATTGAAGAAAAGGACTCTGTATTGTCTTGAATCTACTTACTCACCATCCTTTTTTTAAAGATACATCAGACAGTATTTCTTTAAGACTTTGGTGGTAGATTTCTATTTTAGTGCTGCTGAATATGCAATATATTTATCATTATAATGTGAAATATAATCAATGAAATACATTGTTATATACAATGACTTTCATTGTATAATTCATTCATTCTATTATATTTACAGTTTCCAATGCACTTCAGATATATCTTAAATATATGGCTAGAATGCATTTTACAATATACTATATAATCCCGCAGTATATTTTGAGATATATGTCAATATATGGCAATATATTGCATTTTATTTAATTTTTTCAAGTAAGGGGAGTAAAGATTCTCTTGCACTTGTCTGCTTGGCCTTGTCTGACTCCTGGGTCAGAATACAGTTGTACAATACTGTCTAATAATGTATATTTTGGTTTTTGCCAATTTGTGAAGCAGATTTCTCTTTAGGAATAGTAAAAAATATATTGCACTTATATTTAAAAAAAAAAACATGTACAGGATTCTGCATTTGCAAGCCTAGTAAATCACTTTAACAAATACCAATTCTACAAAATCATTTACTTGCTCTAATAGGAACAACTTTGTTTGGACTGAACATCGATATTGACAGAAAAGAAACCTTAATGATGAAGACTTTTCCATGATCTATTAAACCTTTTAGTTTACATGGCCTAGAGACCTAAAGCTCTATTAAACTAGCTTGCCTTTTTTCTTATAATTGGCTTTACTGCCTTCTGATGGCAGAGATAGATGTAACATATTACAGCAGTAAACGACGGGCCCATCTAAGTGCTGATTGTGCATAGCTCAAGATAACAGCCTGATGCTGCCATTAACTAATGATAGATGCGTCCCTCATTCTATTCACTGTGGTCAATTGGGGACCAAACCAACAACGAGCCACACTGTAACAAAGCATTCTAACTGAGCAACTCAAACCATCTACTTTCCACACTGCAATCCAGCACTCCAGCCACTGAACTACTTAAACCCACTATCTTATTTAGTTTTGTTTTAGTATTTCTAAATTAAGCTTAATTATTGAATTATGGATTAACTTTCTTGGGTTGACCCTTCAGTCCTCACTTGGGCCTCAGTCATTATGAACTATAATGTACTGTAGGATGGGGTTCCAGTCCTCCCAGTGTTTGCATTCTCTGTCAATACCAAGCATCTACAGGTTTGATAGCTAGCCAACAGAGTCACAACTGGACAACAGAGCACTCCTCAACTCAGTCTACAGCTCTGGCCAAAAGTTCTGTAGAATTAATTCATTTTGCTTCATAAAGTCGAATGAAACCTGCTGAATAATGTTACGTTAACATATTTAATCACATACCGCTTTGTAGTTTTCTATATACGTAAACAAAAAACTGACAAACGTTTGCCATTTCAAATCTAACATGAAATACTATACTGCTATTATGGCTTCTGGTAGACTTTTGCAATATCATTTTGTAGTTTCTGTTTGTGTTAAATAAAATATATAATTTATGTTCATATAGTTTTTGTTTTAAATGTTGTCTTCATCCTAAAATTCTAGGTGAAGCAAACTTTTTGGCCATAGCTGTGGTCCTCACATGAAGGACTATAACTCACAGCAACAGAGTGCAGAGGTCCTCACACAGCCTGCATATTAGCAGCACACACACTATCTCTGCAACAATCAGACTTCATTGTGTAGCTCCTGCATGTAATTCCTTCTGATTTTAAATCGGGTTATCATTTCAGACAAAGCCCCGGTAATAAGGATTAATGAGGATAATAATAATAATAATAATGACGTTTTCTCTACGTGTATGTCATTTTTCTATTCTAATTATGTTAGGGACTGTTTTCCTCAGCGGAATGTTGCCTGTCGAAATATCAGAAGTTCAAGGTAAATATAGCTTTTTTCAAAAAGAAAATAAAGAAATAAATTGTTTTCTAATAGCGATAGAGCCCTCTCAATGAGATGACCTTGACTTTTGTTAGCGCCCTTGCCTACGGCTCGGGACGCATAACTCCAGTTGCGGTCATCTACCACACAGTAGAGCCTGCATTGACTGGCTCTATCACTTAATGAGAGCATAACAAAGGGCCGAGAGGAGGCCATTTGTTCAACTGATGCTCTCCTAGCTGATTGTTCCCTTACTGTCTGTTTGTGTCTTTAAGAATCCAATTGACTCAGCAGCATGGCTAGTTAACCCATTCCATACACTCACTGCCCTGCATTAAAGAGGGTCTCCGACTTCTTTCAGGACTTTAGAAAGGTTGATCAGGCCTACCCTAGCCTTTTTCTGGGTGTATGTCTGAGCTGTGAGAGAAATCCTGAAACCTCATCACAACATTGAAGAAACATGAACCAATCAGAGCAAGGAACACAACCCACTCAGCAATATGCACAGTGGTGTCAGCAGAAGATCCTTGCTGTTGATTGACTTGCTCCCATTGCGCTTTTTTATTTTTTTTATAAATATATTTATGGCATGCAGATGCAATGTACCTTGACCCACTAATTCTGAGACCTATGTTCAGAGCATTGACTGGAACATGAAAACTTGCAATTGAAAAATCTACCTTTCATGATGCACCAATTAAACTGCAAGGAAGGGATTTGAAGGTGGATTTATTTGTTAATCATTATTATTATTATGATGATTAGTTTATTTAGCAGACACCTTTATCCAAGGTGACTCACAGAGACTAGGATGTGTGAATTATGCATTAACTGTCACGTACAACAACTTTTCACCAGTGACTTGCTCAGGGTCACACAGTTAATGAGAGAGCTAGGATTTGAACCTTGTTACAAGCTCTTGCCTTTAATCAACGGACCACAGAGCCTCCTCATCTGCTGCTTCATGTCAAGCTTCAAGCTTTGGTTTCAATCCTTTTCATTTTGTACCCCCTGCGCTCAGGAGGTGAGAGAAATGTTCAATCAGGCCCTCATTCCAAAAATGTTATGTACCATTGACTTATACCACTTTTAAGCCAGCTTTGAGGCGACTTGTTTTGCAGTGTAAATGCAGCAGTCTCTGTCTTTGACAGAATGCTGACAGAGACAGAAACAGTGGATTACAAAATACAAACAGACTTTTATATTTGTGCTATAGCAGGGGTTTTCAACTGGGGGTAAGTTTAATGGTCATCGAGGCCTGTAGGACGAAATGCAAAAATAAAAATGAAAGTAATGACCTTTAATTGATTTTTTTTTTATTGATATTCTATATTATCTCTAAACCACTGTGCCTAAATATTAAATTTTTGTAAAGTAATCTGCCTTTTATTGCAACCGTGGTGCCAGTGAAAATTGTAAAGGGGTACTTGAGCTGAAATCTCCAGACAGAAGGGGTACAGTTTTAAACAAAAGGTTGAAAACCACTGTGCTATAGTGGGGAAATACATGTAAATGTGTATCATTTATTTGGGATAAATGTGAAACAAGCCTATTTGCCAGGAAATATTAATTTTCACACATTAATTTCCTACAAATGTGTGATCGTATTTTGATAGGTATCATTATGAGGAAATGTTTGGTTGTGTAGGTACCTCAATCTAGAATTAAATGTAGAAGATGCTGTGGTACAATACAGTTACTGGCTAGGAAAAAAAACGAGAGTTGTTTTGAATACTTGGCTGTAGTTTGTGAAATTAAACAAGTTACTTTAGTGTTTTTATAGACAGGAAGACACATTTCATGTTCATACTTTCATTTCTACAAATAAATGCAAAGACAGGCTGTCAGGTCTGATAGTCCAGCAACGCAGCCATGCAAGAGACACAAATAGCAGAATGTAAAATTATGAAACTGGATCTTTAAGTGACAGTTAATTGTAATATAATTTTTTATTTCATTTTTCTTCATTCTTTTGCTGCAGAAAGCCCAACCCTAAACATTACTGCTCAGTTTGGACAAGGTGGTACACAAGTTATCATGTTTGCTAATACCATCGTAGTTTATATACAAAATGCATGGGGTCTAAACCCGAACTTCTGAGCACATGTCTTTAACCTGCTGTTTCTGACTGTACTCTAGATGAGGTGCAGGCTTTTGATTCGCTGGTCACAGGAAATAGGAATGCAGCTTGCTTTAATAATAAGTAAAACTGGTGCAGCAACAAGGTAAGGTGATGCTCTTTTGATCAGAGAGAATGCACAGCTGGTAATTATTCCAGCTTGTTCATTGAACCTTGCCTTTCAAATACGCAGTATTCGTTTTGCTCAGAGCTTGAAAGATATGATTTCTCCATTGAATTCCCTGAGTCAAGTTTAACAAGCTTCAGTCAGCATGTTTCAAGATGTAATTGATCATACTTGCACAGAGGAGACATTTGGGTCAGGCTTCTTTTCTAAGAGGCCTTTTTCTAAGCCGGGTGAGGAAGACAAATACCGATGCCCTGGAGTTTCTTAAGTACCACAGCACCTTTGTCACCCTGAACCTTAATAATGAATTCAAAGACTCATTCTCCTCTCTCCAGCACTGTCTACTCCATATCTTAATAGTCAATCAATCAATATTTAAATTTTATATAGCACCTTTCATAGTGGACCACCATCACAAAGCTCTTTACAAGATAGTGAGGAACAATGCATAATACATTAAATACAGTGAAATACAGGGCATAGCACATTAAATACAACAGTAAAAAAAACAATGCAGATACATTAAATACAGGCATAATACATTAAATACAAGGCTAGGATGTGAATTCTAAACAATAAACTCAGAGACTCGAGTTTTTAAATTAGTTCGACCTCAAGAAAACCACGATATGTATGGTTTAAAGCATGAAAATAAAGTCATAATTTAATAACATTTGAATTAAAAGATGGATGTTTTACCACTAATGTTTGACGTTTCTGCTGGTGGGCGGGAGTCTGTGAGATCGGAACCTGTCCCTGTGGGTGCTCCTCATCATGTTGAACTGAGCTTGCAGAGTGACTGAGAATGTATGTCAAGTATAAATGAACTAAATGGCCTGGAGAGGAGGGCTATAGTGGAAACTTATTGCCCAGAGGAAAGACTATTGTTACCAACACAGAGCTATAATGCACAAACTCTTCCTGAGGGGCATTTCATTTTCCACTATGGCTGAGTCTGCAGTACATATTTAATATATGAATCAGTCAGAGAAAAATATACAAGGCAAGGATGGACAGTAAATTACTTTATATTTTGTGTAAATATAGCTGATACAGCATACGTAAATAAATAGCATAAAAATGTTTTTGAAGGTCATACCACATAGTTATAAAAGTTTTTTTTGGCGTAGAGCTCTCCATCTATCTTGCTGACTGTTGCATAATCTAGTTTATATCCCAGCTGTCATATTTGTTACATTGCCGAGTTAAATTTGTTTGAATTTCACAAAGGCAGAAAACAGTGACAGTGATGTTTTAGTGACAATGTTAGTATTTGGAGCATCTTTCCTTTGTCGTGTGTTTTGTAACTCATTTGCTGTTAAGTCACAGAATCACTGTTCAGCAGTTTCTTCACATTCAGCCATATTATCTTATTGTGTGGAGTGGAGATGAAAGGTTTGAAAAGCGAAGGGAGTGACAGTGACGTGAATCAAACACATGACAGATGTGGTGTAAGAATGTTAGGGCAATAGTTCAATCTCTCTTATCATGAGGTTATATACACATACATACATACCACAAACCCTATATACATCCATCATTGTCAGTCTCATAGCCAAACACCACACATTAAAGTATTGTTTAACCATTTTATTCCATGATTGGCGTTTTTATTTTTCCAAGAACCCCATTAACAAATGTATTTCAAACATTCAACAGCTATAAATCAAGAAAAACAACAAATCCACAGCCTGTGTACCCTTTGTCGTGTGCTCTACTCCTGTTTCTTCTCACCGGCCGGGAAACTAGTTTTCAAAAAGTGCATGTATCAACTAATTAAGAAACAGGATCTTGTTTTATAAAATCTCAGACTTCTGTAAAAGGGGCACTCATTAGACCCTCAATTGGCCGAAATTCCACGCTGCCTTGGACCTGAAATAAGGAGAGAAGTTAAGCGCACGAGTTGCGAAAGGATCGAGTGTGGCCGGTGGTCCGCTCTGGGTCACATGGTGAGGACCCCCCTGAAGGTAAGGGAGGCAGATGCCTAGCCCTGAAGTCGGGGAAGTGAGACTCATTTGCCCCCCAAAGGATGGTCCCCCAGCTCCTCACGAAATCTCCCACAAACCTCTGGTGGCCCCTGGAGACAGGAAGCCCCCACTCGGGCATAAAAGTAATTTTAAAATGAGCAGCAACTATATCAGGAGGATGAATGAATGTAGAAATCCACTGCAGAGGAGGACCAGCTCCCCACATTCATTATTCACTAGTGATGACAGGAGCGAGAGGAATCAATGAACTGAAGGTCTCGGGGGGGGGGGGGGGGGGGGGGGGGGGAATACCTTGATGTTGAAAAGAAAGGGAGTATAGGGACTTGATACTTGACGGCTGAATGAACTGACCATGCTGAAATTGTTCCATCTTGGAGGTATGCAGCCAAATGATGAAGTAAACATCGAAGGCAGCCGAGAGGCAGATGATCTCCATAGGTAGATCCTTGTATGGGGAGAAGCAGCCTTTCCAAAGAGTGGAAATAAGCAAATGGAGATATAGACAGGTGGGAAGGAGAGTCAGGGGGAAAGCTCTTAAGAATCCCACGGAGAGCCAGGTGAATTGCTGGTATGGAGAAACTGGGGGGAGATAGAGAGAATCCCTAGCATGGATGGTGAGAGCCAGGATCTGGTTTTGATTGAAGGAATATGATTATTCGATTCTGGGCATAGAAGTTTGAAAACACAGCAGATTGTAGAATAGGAAGCTCTTGAAGAAGAGGCGAGGGCTGCAGACATGTAATGCTCAGTAGATTGAAGGAGGTTATTGAGAGTAGGATTCAATCAAATAGCAGCTGGAGAAGCTGGGGGATGGGGTTTGTGGAAGCAGATGGGACTAGCTGACAGAACTTGGATACCAAATGTAGAGACAGAAGGAGAGCTGGAACTGAGGGCTGAGGTGGCAGCTGGAGCTGAATGAACGTATGAATCTGCTGCTGGGGAAGCTCAGCGCCTTTTGCTCACCATGTTGAAGACCCCAGAGATGTACCCTACTTAGCTCAATCCAGACGGTTGTCATGCTGATGCTCTGGGGAGACCGTACTGGGTTGATCCCCGGAGCCAGCATAGCAGCCGTTCAACAATCAACACCAGACAGAAGGACATCTACATAATCAGATGGAAAACACAAATGGATGGAGATGCAGATGGATCAAATTAGTTTAGTGCAAAGCCACATCTTAGTTGGTGCTTATCTTGGCAAGAACAGAGTTCAAATCAGCATGAAGTTTAGCATCTACTCTCATGTAATGGAAATCTGGAAACGAGGGCAGAGAGAGGATTGCCGCCACTATGTGTTAATTAACATGCGACCGATTAAGGTAAAAAGGTAAACTCACATTCATGAAATTCGGGTTTCACAACTCCAGTTATTCTCCTGATAGTGGAACTCCCTAACTCATAATGAAGACAGATTTCTAGTCTTGTACCACGAGAGGATGAGCGGACATATAAATAGACTGCTGAGGAAGTCAGGTGCCCTGTATTTTGATTCGATGGGGATTAGCGTTAGCCTTGATTGCGGAAATGCTGCCACGATCTGCGTATTGGAAGAAAGCTGGAACATTGGAAGCTCTGGAAAAGTGCAATTGCAGATTTAAACAGTAACTAAAGCAACTTTTTGCATGCTGCTGTAGTGTTGAGAGATCTACTGCAGTGAGGAGCGATTAACAGTACAGGGCCAGATCTGCTAAACAGTGCAGAGGTCTGAGGAAGTAAATGATGGAGTGCTGTCAGTAGTGTTCAGAGGCCTGCTGTAGAGAGCAGAGATCTGCTGAAGCAGTGATCTGTAATAGTGAATGGAGGACTGCCATTGGTAGAGTGCGGTGGTCTGCTGCAGAGAGTAGGGATCTGCTGAATGTGGTGGATATTGGTCTTTGAGTGTTAAGGCAGATTTAGATGGAGCCAGAGATGGGGCTGCTTTTGGACAGAGATGAAGAATGCAGAGACCTGAGACCGCTGTAGAACCCGAGAGGATGAAGAATGTGTTGCTCTGAGGCTTGTGCTAAACCTATTGACTTGGTCGGGAACAGTTTATGAGAGTATTGACTATTGGGGGTAGGAGGACATTGACTGAAAAATTGATAATCGTAGGGCATGGTTCCGTGACTGACTGGCAGCTTGCGTTGATGAAAGGATGACTTAGAAAGTTGAATAAGGTGCCTTGATGAAGCTGGTCAGATTGGAGGAGCGGAGCCAGATGAGAAAACACAAATCTGGGAACAGGAATCAGTCACAGGAATGGATGCCTGATGCAGGGAAGCTGGATGTTACTATGATGGTAGATTCTAAGCAACAGCTGAGTGCATTGCTTCATGACGAGGTCCTTGAAGAGAGGAAGAGTTGAAGTTGAAGAATGTCAGTTGATATAAGTAGGCAAAAGGTTGAAGCAGGAGGGGAACTCCCGAGAATCCCTCGGAGCGACAACGAACTGCAGGAATGGATAGAAAAGCTGG
Organism: Polyodon spathula; assembly: GCF_017654505.1. NCBI lineage: Eukaryota > Metazoa > Chordata > Actinopteri > Acipenseriformes > Polyodontidae > Polyodon > Polyodon spathula. The sequence continues at coordinate 19,369,734 of NC_054545.1, forward strand.
AGTGTGCGAGCTTCGCAGAGATAGCAAACCAGCTAAAAGACTGTATAGAACTTGTGGTGTTGTACTGCCATCTAGAGGTTATGATTGGAATTAAACCATTGGCTTGAGTGAAGCAGGGTAGAATATATTTGGTTATTGTGATTAAAATCTTTGTCTATGTAGAACAATTATGTGTCTATGTAGAACGTATTCTTTTAGATTTGAATATATTCAATACATGTTTTAGGACAGTTAGTCATGTATATGAATACGTTAACGCAGTATTTAGATGTCATGATTCGGCGAGTTGAATGCATCCTCACAGGTTGTGAAAGCTCAGCAACAGGAAGCCAGCAGATTGCAGTACTGAGGCATGGAGCTCGCAGGGCCTGATGAAGCTGCCTGGTCACCATGGCAACTTATCACTCCCCAGAGTTAGTCACAATGAGAATGTTGCCGTAGTAACTGTGGTTTGACAGGTGCCGGTGGAAGAGTTGCAGTACAGCAGTGTCGTTGTAGCATGTTGTGACCAGTCGAAAGCATGAGCCGCCACAGGCTGAAATGGAGTATGAAATGGGCTGGATAGGTCTTTTAAAACATTGAATGTAACTGATGGAAATCCAGGGCAGGATCTTCTGAAGGAACAGTAAATTGTGCTGGCTCTGGGAGCAGGGGAGGGGTGCTTCATTGCAAGCGAGGAGTAAAGAAAGATTCAGCTGACAGAGCTTTGTGGTGGATTTAAATAGAGGAGCTATGAGTAATGAAGCTGTGGTTTGGACGGCACTGCTGAACATATTGAACCATTTTCAGTTGCAGTTTCGTTCAAATGTGATCCGTCTGTCTTGCCGAATAAGACCGATTAGTCATAATGATGTCAACCAATGGTGAAGCAGGTTTAAGTGACAAGGTTTGTCATATAACTTGTCATACAAGATGGCGGAATATTAAACAAAAGATCAGCTTGTCCAAATGTGGACCAATAGTCCATGTTCGTACTGATTGGAGTATGCTTTAGAAATGCAATCGAATTTCAAAACCTACGTGACAACAGAAACTGCAAAAGCACTTGGAACTACAAGTGAGTTTATGAGTTTATATTTTAGTTTTAATATCAATTAAGTAATAGCCTATATTTTTTTTACTGTCCCACAATGTCTAAAACAATAACTCAATACAATCCCAAAGCCCCAAGATAGAGCTACACAAAAAGCGATACAAGGCCAAGTCAAATAAAAATCAACAGGTTGGATTTTATTTACCACAGGCTAAAGTATAGTAGAGAAACAATACAAAAAGTCAAACCCTACCTGAAACGCCTGCACGGTGTAAATGGTCAATAGCTAAATTAATAGGCTTGCCTTCCGGCGCTGTCTCCGCCGTCTAACCAACATACGACTCCATGCATAATGTGAGAGTTGCTATGTTTGGCTAAGTTCATAAAAAAAATGTGTACAGGGCAATATTAATTAAATTTGCATACATGGTAATCACCAGTATCTAGCTGAGGTCAGTAATTCAGTCTTAGCAGTGTGCGACACCCAGTCAGGAAAACCCCAATTGTGACATCAAACTAATGAGCACAACTGATCACGGAATCTGTGCAAACTCAAATGAGAGGAATCAGGACAGCTTGAGTTGGGCTGTGTGCGGCGGGCTTTAGAGGTGTAGCGAGTCAGCATTTATAGACAGAGAAGATTCATTTACTTCCAGATTGGCTAGCCTGTGGGCAGTGAAGTATAAAAAATATTCTGGTTTTGTGGAGGATGATGGGATAGTAAAACAATATAATAAGACCTTGTTTTCCTCCATAGATATTGTGAAGGAAGGCACCACTAAGTTAAAGCAAGTTATTGCTTTGCATATATAAATATCTGTTAACGACTACAGATATACTCAGTATGTTTCATATTGCAATTGTGTTAATATGTGTTATATCTGTGTTTTGGAAGACTTCAATATTATCGATATCGAAATATGTGCATGATATCAGTATACAATTTTCATATAGTTGAATGTGAGCACATGTAACAGTAGCAGAAACATGTAAAAATAAACTCCCATATAACAATGTTCTTTGTAATCAGGACAGAATCTGATGAAGGTTTATAACAAGCTCCAAAAGAAGTAAAAACAAGCACAAAGTCAGGTTCTCAGCACAGTCCGGTGTCAGCTATCCATTCAGACAGTCAAACAAAGTCAGATTCTCATGAGCCCTGGGTCAGCCATCTTACTTCCAGTACCGTTAGGGCATAATCTGACATTAAAAAGTTGCCCTCCCGTACCTTCCATTAATGACCCTGCCCTGTTTTACACACACACACACACACACACACACACACACACACACACACACACACACACACACACACACACACACACACACACATATATATATATATATATATATATATATATATATATATATATAATATATATATATATATACATATATACACACACACACTGACGGATTGCCCTTTGTTCACACATTTTTCTTCTCCAAATAAACACTTTAGACACAGGATGCCAGGAAACGCCATAACGTGTGTTTATTATGTACAAGCAAAACTAAATAAACAAAACAAAACCTAACCCATCGGGCCCTAGCTAAACAAATGTTTCCCTTACTAATAACAAGGCAGGCTAAGCCTGTTATCTCGTCACCAAAACCAAATCCAAATCTCAATCCAAATCTCAATCCAAATCGTAATCCCAAATACCTTTCCAATAGTTCCTTGTCCCGTTTGCACAATACTCACAATAACCAGCTTGCTCTCCAAATCTCCCAACCAAACTCCTACCATCACCCACACCCAAACACACACACTCACACCCTTTTAAACCTAATTAATTAATCCCCTAATTACTCTAGTGACTAAACCTGGAGTTGGTCCTGACTCCAGTAACCACTACTGGGTCCTAATGCCCCCCAGGTATGGTCTCATCCAAACAAGACGTGTTTATTTAAACCAGACTTAATTACATCTCGTTTCCCTTATTGAACAGTTATTTACCAGTTTATCAATGAACCCATTTTTAGTTTTAATCTCAAGCACATATCATTCAATTTCTTTTTTTACCATCCAGTTCGTTTATGTTCCCATTTTGCTCTTTCCCTAACCAATCCATTATATATATATCAATACTGTCCCCCACATCAATATATATATATATATATATATATATATATATATATATATATATATATATATATATATATATTGTGAGCCAGCTCACAAGTTTACCACCAGGAGTCATTCATGGCAGGTTTGGTATGAGCCCACAGAGGTTGCCAGAAATGATCAGATGGACCTGTGGGCAGCATACATGCCTGCCATGATGTCAAGGAGTTAACGGACCGACAGGCTGCAGGTGTGGTTAGGTAGGCAATTAGGGTTTGACTATTGTTAGACTATCATTGGCCTTAATTGGCCCACACCTGTAGCCTGTAACGGCCAAATGCCTGGCTGGTAAAAGGGAGCATGTGCCGCTAGTCTGTTGGGTTGTTTGTTTGGTTTGCCTGCCTGAGAACTTCTGAGGACTAACTACAATAAGATCGGAACGGGATAACGTGGTGGTCCTTTGCATCTGCAATTCCCTGTTCTCTGCAGGGGCTATGAGGAACGGCCTGTCCGCTGCTGAGATTTGCAAAGGGACTGGACTGCGGAATAAGGGTAGGAGAAGGGTTCCTAAAGAAGAAACCCAAAACCCAGGTGGAATTACCTATTCACCAACTGGATGGGGTTATTGGTCCGGTTGGTTTACATCAGCAGTTTTGCTTTGGTGATTTGGTTTTTGTTTGAAACCTTGTTTGAACTGTTTATTTTCTTTTGGACATTGCAATATAAGAGCCAGCTGTATAGAATACTGGAATAAAGACTTGCTTTGTTTTGGAAACTACTGCCTGTTTTCTTCGTGTGCACCTACCCGCCCACGATATATAGATATATATATATATATATATATATATACACGCGCGCACACACACATTTCTCAACTCAAGTTTCCATTTTCAAGTTGGGATTAGTGCACGACTTACAAGTATAGTTACTGTGGATAGGTTCTAATGGAGACATGACTTTTAATGAGCATTAAAGCATTTCACCCTTGGTTGTATAATGTTTAGTTTCTAGCTGCTCTCCAGCACTGTAACACAGAGCTCTAACTGTTTCTTAACACCTAGTACCAAGACTTTAAAAGACAATGTGATGCGAGTCACGAGAGACACATACCTCTGGAGTGAACGGGACGTGTGTACACAGACCTTACTGCAGCCACTTATTGACTTCCTATTATCACTAAACTGCTGCAACAGACTTCTCACCAAGAGCCTGCCATAATTCAACATCCCCGCCAATGTCATCCCTGATAATTGACAGGGCCGCGGCAGGGGAGTGAATGATGTCTCAGCAGTACTCCAGACTGAGGCAGCATACGAGAGAGAGATGTAAACAGAGATGGAGAGAGAAGGTTCTGGCAGAGAGTCACCATGTATGCCAGCAACTGAAGCCACATTCTCACGCAGGCCCTGAGAGCTTATCAAACATGTATGGGGTATATTTTCAATTCTCCATATTCTTTATCCACAATCACTTTTTATTTCTGTTGGTATTTGATGATTTTATGAACCTTTTTACAAGGCTGTACTTGTTTACTAGCTCTGCCCAAAGATGTACCGCAGGCAAACAAAGCACCCATCCTATGTTCAGTACCCATATACACCAGCGAACAGTCAAATGATCGAACCTTTGTTCTTTATACAGTACCTAGTACTCAAACATAATCAGTTTAGTTTAAGCGATGTAAGATTCAGTCAATCAATCATAAAACAATCAATGATTAATGGTCTTCTTCCTTAGATGTTATCCATCACTATTAAACACTTCATAGTGCTAAATGAAGTTAATACTATAAGAAAAGTAATAAATGCAATAACAAACATTCGATGAGACTTTCAGATGTTACTCTCCTTTCCCCATTTGATTTCTTATATGTACTGTACAGGTAGAGTGTATTTGTCAAGCAAGTTTAATTTAAAGTTTATCTGACAAAAAAAAAAAACATTTTTCAAAGGATGAGCCATATGAAAATGTGATATCTACAAAATAACAGGTCTGCTCAATAAAGACATGGCCAAAATAATGATGACACAGTCAGGACATAATTGGGCCCTCATTTTTAATGACACTAAAGTGCCCAATACAAATATCCAAAAAAGGGAGCCAAATTATAGACCACTGGCTTTAATACCAAAGAAGATACGTGATGCCAAGGGGCTGCAGCAGATTACCACCAATTTACTGGTTTATATCATGTACTATTAATCTCCCCGTACCTTGTTTACTCTAGATAATAATAAGCAAATAAAATGCAGAACAAATGCTGTTTTTTCGTTGGGAATTTTCTCTAATTAAATGGATAGATAATGAATGACCTAACTGTAAATGTTCAGCATGTTACCGTTTACTTTCCATCTCAGCATAATTCTGTGTGCCATTTAAAATGTCATTAAACTCAAGATAAAACTATGATAACTAACAATCAGGGTTTCCATGCAAGTTTTTTTTTTTTTTAACTACTTTTTTTACACGAAAATGTCCTGTTTAAAATGCTTTTTTGGGTTTCTGTTCGCTCAGTTTATTTTTCTCGTGCAAACCGGGCTTTTCACCCGACGTCATGCAAATGAATGGGAAAGGTGGGGGTTGATATGCAAATTAGCTATGCGTAAAGTACTCATGCTGTTTTTGAAGATTACTAGTGCAATTTTGTGAAAATGTGGTTTCCATGCAGAGAACTGGTTGACGAATGAATCTAAGCTGCTGTAATAAAGCAAAATTCCTTGTGCTGGTTGGTTAATAATGTGTTTTACTGGTCTTGCCCAAATTGTTTTTCAAATGTCATTAGTGGGGTGTCATGTCGTTAGTAGTGAATACTGTTTCAGCTAATTTATCTTACAACTCATTAATTAAAAACGAACTTGCAGGTATAAAATGAATCTGACCAACAGGTATTGCAGATCACCATATATATATATATATATATATATATATATATATATATATATATATATATATATATATATACACACACACACACACACACACACACACACTACCCTTGCTTAGATTTAGAAATCCTACCGCCCGGACGACTGACCGCTGCTGAGGAAGCATTCAACACCACACAGGCAAATAGGGGTAGTGCACACTTGAAAGGGAGGTCCTCTTTATCCAATTAACCAATCCTAAGAGGTTGCCACAAGCTGCTCTGATTGGATATTCTAAATGCATTTAAGCTTATTTTTGTCCTATTTTCTACTTGCTCTCTTCCATCCAAGAGGTGCTTTCTCACTCATCCAGGATGTGATCACTTCAAGAAACGTCCTCTCCCTTCATCAAAGGTACTCACTGCCAACTTAAGAACATAAGAACATAAGAACATAAGAAAGTTTACAAACGAGAGGAGGCCATTCGGCCCATCTTGCTCGTTTGGTTGTTAGTAGCTTATTGATCCCAAAATCTAATCAAGCAGCTTCTTGAAGGATCCCAGGGTGTCAGCTTCAACAACATTACTGGGGAGTTGATTCCAGACCCTCACAATTCTCTGTGTAAAAAAGTGTCTCCTATTTTTTGTTCTGAATGCCCCTTTTTCTAAACTCCATTTGTGACCCCTGGTCCTTGTTTCTTTTTTCAGGCTGAAAAAGTCCCTTGGGTCGACACTGTCAATACCTTTTAGAATTTTGAATGCTTGAATTAGGTCGCCACGTAGTCTTCTTTGTTCAAGACTGAACAGATTCAATTCTTTTAGCCTGTCTGCATATGACATGCCTTTTAAGCCCGGAATAATTCTGGTCGCTCTTCTTTGCACTCTTTCTAGAGCAGCAATATCTTTTTTATAGCGAGGTGACCAGAACTGAACACAATATTCAAGATGAGGTCTTACTAGTGCATTGTACAGTTTTAACATTACTTCCCTTGATTTAAATTCAACACTTTTCACAATGTATCCGAGCATCTTGTTAGCCTTTTTTATAGCTTCCCCACATTGTCTAGATGAAGACATTTCTGAGTCAACAAAAACTCCTAGGTCTTTTTCATAGATTCCTTCTCCAATTTCAATATCTCCCATATGATATTTATAATGTACATTTTTATTTCCTGCGTGCAGTACCTTACACTTTTCTCTATTAAATGTCATTTGCCATGTTTCTGCCCAGTTCTGAATCTTGTCTAGATCATTTTGAATGACCTTTGCTGCTGCAACAGTGTTTGCCACTCCTCCTACTTTTGTGTCCTCTGCAAATTTAACAAGTTTGCTTACTATACCAGAATCTAAATCATTAATGTAGATTAGGAATAGCAGAGGACCTAATACTGATCCCTGTGGTACACCGCTGGTTACCACACTCCATTCTTCCTACGAAGTTCCTACGAACTTCCTACGAAGAAGTCTACATCATAGATGATTTTCCAAGCAACATGCCTGCCTGCCTGCTGGTCAACACCATTAAAGCTTTGCATCTCCAAAGGAAATGTGAGTGAGATCAAGTACATTGTTGGAGAAACTGCCATTTCTACAATCAAGTAATTGAGTGCACCTTTCGAGATCCATAAGAATTGGGTACTCGTGGTATTGTATCTTCAAATGACTGAGCATCAACTAAAATATCCTGTTCCTGCTTGCAAGATTGCACTTCTGTTTGAACTTCCAGCTGATGACGTCACCACAAGACATCCAGCTGCAACTAATGAGATCGGGTCCCTGCAGCCTGCAACACTGGATACCTTATCGCGTAACTATGAAATATAAACTCTACTTTTCATATTATTTCAATTGGCGCACAGATGAAGCATATGATTCCTTATCTAAATAATGTTTGTTGAAATATATGTTAACCCAAGTTATAACATATTCTGAATTCAAAGGTTATATGAAAGCATTTGTTACTGTTATGTAAGCGCATGGTATGAATTCAGGTCTGATTTGCAATACTGTTAAACCTCCTTTCTTCTCACATGAAGCTAGTTTGACCACTGGTATTTAGGAATTCTCTATTGTGTTGTTAGTCTGGGCTATAAATAAATTGATGTAGTTATGCTTTTAAACCAGCGTCTGCTTTTGTTTTTTATCTGTTGCTACGCACTATACTAATTAGTAATCCAGTCTAATATTGTATTGATGTTAAATTTCCACCAAGATTGATGGATTTGAACTCAATGGATATTACTCTGTAGGGTCCATTGTTTATATTCCTATTGCAATCATTTCCATTTGGGGGCAATAATTGGAATACAAGTTAAAACAAAATTAGTAGTTGGGATTAATTCTCTAGATAACTAAATTATAGAAAGAATCGCCATACACCAACTTCACCCACCCTGACCAGAGTAGAACTCCACTCAATTGAAATCTCGCATGCAATCTTTTTTTTTTTTTTTTTTTTTTTTTTTACTTTCACTTCTGAGTTGTCCCACGCAACCCCCATGACCCTTAGAAGTGCCCGCAGGGGTATGAACCCCCCCACCCCCGCCCCCGCCAACTGAAATACCACCGTAGCAGTATGCTTGTTCGGTTTACTTCAGTGAAAAGTCAGCAGCAGCAAAAGTTGTTTTGGGACAGCGGGTAAATATTTGACTGAAGTGGACACTGATGGATGCAGTGGTTAATTGTACCAGGCAGGACAATCTTGAGAGTGATTCGAAATGAACAGAGAGGCCAGCAAGGTAATGGATTGCTAATTAAAGCACCTAGCCAGGCTGCACACTACACTGAATATTAACTTGACCAATTAACCCCTCCTTAACTGTAGGTAAAAGATTAGCATAGTTCGACACACAAACTCTCGTCTGTCATTGAAAAGTCATCTTAATCATTAATATGCAAACCACAGTTGTTAATCAGTTTGTTGCACTGAATTCAATACATTGCATATTACACATTTTAATTTGTTTTTATTCAAATAACTGTTTAGAGCGTCCAATTACTATCAACCTTCTCCTCAATTTAGAATAAGAACATAAGAACATAAGTTTACAAATGAGAGGAGGCCATTTGGCCCATCTTGCTTGTTTGGTTGTTAGTAGCTTATTGATCCCAGAATCTCATCAAGCAGCTTCTTGAAGGATCCTAGGGTGTCGGCTTCAACATTAAAGGGGAGTTACAAACCCTCAGAATTCTCTGTGTAAAATAGTGCCTCCTATTTTCTGCTCTGACTGCCCCTTTGTGTAATCTCCATTTCTGACCCCTGGTCCTTGTTTCTTTTTTCACATTGAACAAGTCCCTTGGGTCGACATTGTCAATAGCTTTTAGAATTTTGAATGCTTGAATTAGGTTGCCGTGTAGTCTTCTTTGTTCAAGACTGAATAGAATGAATTCTTTTAGCCTGTCTGCATATGACATGCCTTTTAAATAATTCTGGTCACTCTTCTTTGCACTCTTTCTACAGCAGCAATATCCTTTTTGTAGCGAGGTGACCAAAACTCAACACAATATTCTAGATGAGGTCTTATTAATGCAATGCACAGTTTTAACATTACTTCCCTTCATTTAAATTCAACACTTCAACAATGTCTAGTCATGTTCCCTCACCGCAGCCATTTCCCACACAGGAGAACTGAAAGTCAGTGGGCATCTTCCAATCCCAGCACCAAGCTAACTGTCTCTACATCCAAGAGGTGCAGAGTAGATGTCAGCCAGCTATGGAGGCCAACCCTGCAGGTGCTGAAGCTCACCAAACATTTGGCCAGTAGGGTGTGCTGTCACGCAATGAGGTGAAGCAGTCTCTGAATATTGGGTCTCCCAAACCTGCGGGAGCACCAGAGCTAATGGATCGCTCCCTATGCGCACCCCTGACTGTATGAGTCAACCAGCACAGTGCCTTTACCAGGTGAGGTGCTCATTAAACATGTTTTAAATCAAAATGATTTTGCTACAACCTTAGACAGAATAGTCTAGAAAATCATGGTTTAAAACGAAGTAATGAATACTGCTCATATTTGATGTTGTACAAATATTATTATTGTTGATAAAATCCAGGGATGACGGACCAAGCCCCTTTGCCAGGTATACTATAAGGATTTATTTTTTAACAATCCTGTGATAACTAGAGATAGGTGCTTGATACAGTATTCCCCAGCACTGAAAAACACTGATAAACTATGCAGTGCTTTTACTGACAGAGTAACAGGCATGGGTGACAAAGATATATTTTACAGACAACACATACTCAAATTTCATGTATGTGACAAGACACGCTACAGTAAGTATTATGATAAATTTGATGGTCCTGGTGGGCTACTCGTATGAAGTGTTCATTTAATGATGGACTACTTTGTTAAAAGACAAACAAATTAACCGATAGGGAGAGCATATACCAGCTATGAAAAGACAAGAGGTCATGGGGCTGGAGTTTTGTTGTCAGGAGGACCATGAAGGCTACTGTTAGAACTTCTGAGGTTGCTGGAGGTGGTCTGAATAATGGTGGAAGCACGGCTGGTTTCAGCACGTTGCCTTATTCCACCAGGAGAGACTTCAGTGGAGAGTCGGAGAGCAGGAAGCCTGGTCCGTGTGAATGTTTTCTTTTCAATGGAGGACGACGGAGTTTGCTTGTGTTTCAAAGAGACAAGGTGTGTTTGCTGTAGCAATGGGACATGGACATGGTTCTGGAGTTTTTATAATAAAGGACTATTGACCTTATGTTTCCCGGTGATTTTTGCCCTGCAGATTGGTTGCATGTCCTGCAGACAGCTAAACAAAAAGGAGAGGTGTCTGGAAATGTGAGGTTGATACCCTCACTGTAATATTGACTGTTATTGTGATTATTATTGTGTTTGTTACTCTAGTGGCGCTAGAGCTGTGGTTTATTATGTGTCATTGCGACAAAATGCCCGTCCCTGTGTGTATTTTGTGTTACGTGTTGTGTGTTAATGTTGGTGTGTAGTCATTGGTACACAGGATATAAACGGGTCTGTGTAACATGAGTGTTTAAAATGTATATTCATTTAGGCACGAGGATTGCACAGCACTTCACGTGCAAGTAAAAAGTAATATGTGAGCACAGGAAATTGCACTTATTTACTGTCTGTTCATTCATTAAATGTTGAGCGAGACCATTCGCTCAGCTCCTCCAAACTCCACCTCTCTCTCTGTTTATTTCCTGGTTCATGTTTCTGGTCTGACGTCCTCCACTCCGGCCGTCTTTGTGACACGTGGTGTTAGAACAGGGACTACCACGTCTCCTAGACGCCGACCAGAGAAGGGATCGCAGTTTTTTGGATGTAGCCCAGTGGTAAAATGCTACTAACGTATATACAGAAATTCCGTATAGACTATATATGGATGGCTTTAGGACCTGTTTTGCAGCAGAGTAGACTCGGAGGGAGAAGAGGTGTTCTCATGGCCAATGAGGCGTCGTGTGTTAAACTGATCTCCCGAGAGCCAATAGAAATCGTCCCTGCAAGAGTGGGAGGGAGTCTCAGGAAAAAGTAAAACAAAAAAAGAAAGAAGAGAAGGGAGTCTGAAAAAATTAAAACGGGAGGTAGAATAGAGTAGTATAGAGTAAGTGATTCAACAGAGTAAAAGTGAGGATTTCTTAAGTCAGGAAATTCCTATAAACTTTAGTATGCAGTACTTTAGTTTAAACCAGTTTCAGAAGAGTATTCTGTTACTTCTGCTTTTATTTCTTTTGAGTTCACGTACCAAGCTCGTGTTTTATTTTAAGCAGCGTAGGTTTGTCATTACGAGTTACTTTCTTTAGGCATTGGTATATACAGTATTGTTAAAACAACATATTGTATTGCAAAATTTGAGTTCAAGCACCGCTAATACGTGCTTGAAATGAAAGTAAAGAGACAGTGACTAGATCGTTAAATAAACGAAGCAATTGAGAAGCGGCTGGACAGTGTTTGAGAAGGACCACGTTTCCAGATAGAGAGAGAGAGAAAGAGAGCGAGGTAGACTTCGGCGACAGAGGTTTGCTGTGATCCAGAGACCGCAAACAATCGAGAGCTGCAACTGGGAGAAGCCTTTAGGAATTGTGAGTTTTTCCACCAAGCGTTTCTTTCAAAATAGCAAGCGTAACTGTGTGTTCTCAATAAAGCTTGTGAAGGGGCCATTTTGTTTTATTTTTAGGCCACAACGTACCCGAGCCACGATTCAGGCCTTTAACAGTGTTTGTTTGTACGTCTGTCTACCTATGTGTTCCACTAGCGTTTATTTTGAATTGAATATATCAGAAGAGTACCTTTTGAGTTAAATACAACTGAAGCATAGAGCTTTTAGTTACTGTTTAGTGACTTAAAATAAGTTACATTTTGGGGAAAGTATTTTGTTGTTGGCATTGTTTATATTGTATGTACAATTTACTTACCTGCAGTTCATTATATTAGTTCAACTTGAATCCCCTTTATAAACATTAGTTTTATATAAAAGCAGTACTGTGTGTGAGTGTGATTTTATTAGTTGTATATTGCTCTTGCTTAATTTGCATTTGTTATATGTTGAATATAAATTCCCGGGGACGCCTGCCAATAATAGGGGAACTACTTGACCATCAGGTGGAGGCATCGCTAAATAAGAAAAGTAAGTGTGATAATTTGTCTGGAAACAGTGTGCAAAAACAAAAGGACCATTGGTTCTGGGATAATAGATAAGAATCCAGGGCCCTTACTGTTAGGTGCAAGGCCTATTTGTGTAGGGGTAAGTGAGATAAGTGTTACATCTTTTTTGGAGGCATCGCTGGGATCTATCCCCTGTACACCGTTACCGTAACACGTACTGCACGTATTGTTAACAGTTGTCAAAATGGTTATGAATCGCCCTGACCAAGGCGCGCCGATTGCATGGTGCCGCGAAGAAAGTTTAAATGTGAACAATGCCATTTTGGTTACTGGAGTGCCAGAGGGCACTGAGGTTAGTCAGGTGGAGGAGGTACTGGGCACCATTCGGGTGTTAGGCCGCGTGAGAGTGCGTGGACAAATGTTTAATACAGTACTAGATAGTCTTGTTGTACTATGCGAGTGCCGCGAGACGATTGATGTAGGACGGGTCCCCACTGAAGTGCTACCAGTGGAGGGCGCTGCCCCTTGGAGTATAATTGTGGCAGGTAGAGCTACCACTGCTCCCATAGAAGTCGCAGAGGGGACTGTTACTGAGCCACTTATGTCTGAAAGTATAAATTTGACTCAGCAGGATGCCCAGGCTGCCAATACTACTGAAGCCATACTCCAGGCTTTGGAAAAGGTGTTGCTGAAAGGGGCAAAACCGGATAACGGAAATAATTATTACCGCAGATTGCGGGTATTTTCAGGAATGGTACCCACTCCGGCAGGAGAGGAAGACTTTGATGGCTGGAGGGATCAAGCACTGACGATGATTCGAGAATGTGACTGCACTGACCGTGAGAAGCGGAAGCGGATTGCAGAGAGTGTGAAGGGCCCTGCCATGGACATTCTCCAAGCAGTGCAGGAGGCTAATCCAACTGCTGGCCCCTTGGACTATGTCAACGCCCTTGAAACCACATTTGGATGTCCTGATTCAGGTGAAGACCTGTTTTTCAAGTTTCGTGCCACTCAACAACAGCCCACTGAGAAGCTGTCTGAATTCCTGAGATGCTTGGAGCCCATGCTGAAGCTGACAGTAAGGAAGGGAGGTATTGAACCAGCACAGATCAACCGCGCTCGCCTTGACCAAATCATTCGTGGTGCAGCTCGGTCAGAACTCATGCTTCTGCGCCTGAGGCTGCGGGAGCGCAAGAACGACCCCCCCCCCTCATTTCTGACGCTGCTGAAGGAAATTCGTGAGGAAGAGGAGCAGGATGCTACTCGGGAGACATTGAACGCTCGCAGTAACCTTGCGTATACTTCTGCAAACCCCAATGCAAGACACCCTGAAATGAAACAACTGCAAGCCCAGATGAAGGAGATACAGACCAACATGGCAACTTTGCTGAAGCAAAAGCAAGAACAACCTATTGCTCCTGCGAAGGATGGAGAGAAAACCCTTGCTAGGCGTCTGTCAACGGCTCCTGAAGCCAAGAGCGAGACTGAAGAGCTTAAACAGGTCATTCTCCAGCTACTGAAGCAGGTTAGCTCGTTGGCTGTAAAACCTGAGGTCCCTGTAAGAAAGGAACCACATCTAAGGACTCCAGAGTCAGTTCGCAAGAGTTTTTTCCCTGAGAAGAAGTACTCCACAGACTGGGACACCTTCTTTTGTTATCGGCGTGGAGAGGAGGGGCACATTGCTACGCATTGTGAGGCCCCGGAAGATCTTAACAGAGTGAACCAGAAGCTACTTTGTTCGATGCGGAAGCGCAGGGGAGACAGTGGAGGCTCCCGAACACCACCTCCTACAAATGCTGAAGCGAAGGTTGCTGTGAAGGCCATTTCACAGTTGGACAACCTGCCTGACCTGCCGAGAGGACTGATTGGGCCAACTTCAGTTGTCTCTGTAAAGATCGAAGGTCACCCCTGTCGAGCACTTCTAGACAGTGGCTCACAGGTGACTATTGTGTTTCAGGGATGGTACCGGAAGTTTCTATCACACTTGCCTCTCCATCCTGTTGCTGGCCTAGCCTTATGGGGGCTTAGTGAGAGCAGCTACCCCTATGAGGGCTATGTTGTAGCTGAAATAGAACTTCCCAAAGAAGTGGTTGGAATCAAACAGCCCATTTCTGTGCTAGCATTAATTTGTCCTGAACCGCGAAATCACGACCAGATTCCAGTGATTATAGGAACGAATGCCAACCTTTTCCAGCGACTTGCGAGTATGTGTGCCGAAGCTGTGGGCCCTGACTTCGTGAAAACGTTGCACATTCACCCCTTGTGCTCACAAGCTTACCAACGACGAGAGAAGGTGGACCTCAAGCCTGAAGAACCCCTAGGACATGTGCACCTGGGACGGCAGGGCATTCTGACTGTCGAACCTAAAAGTGTCTCTGACATAGAGTGTGAGATTAGTGGTTCTGTCCCACAGAATTCTGACATTCTTGTGCTTGAAACAACCCCTGACTTGAGTGTACCTGGAGGACTGCTTGTGCCCAGCGTGGTTCTGCCAGCTAAAGCGATAAGAGCAAACAAAGTTGTGATTCAAGTGTGCAATGAATCATCATGCCCTGTAGTACTACCTAGCCAGACTGTACTAGCTCACATATACAAAGTTGACAGTGTGACAGGAGTACAGAAGACAATGAGGTCTGCTAAAGCCTTGGACCCAAAGGGATTTGATTTCGGTAACTCGCCAGTTCCCTGTTATTGGAAGAAGAGGCTTTGTGATAAGTTGGCTAAGAGGCCTAATGTTTTCTCCACTGAAGAATGGGATGTTGGCCTTGCCAATGGAGTGGAACACCGCATTCGTCTGAGTGACCCCAGACCATTCAGAGAACGGTCACGGAGGATAGCTCCAGCTGACATTGAAGATGTGCGTCGCCATCTACAGCAGTTGCTAGCTGCTGGCATCATTACGGAGTCCCGTAGCCCTTACGCTTCTCCAATAGTGGTCGCCAGGAAAAAGAATGGGACGGTAAGGATGTGTATTTACTACCGCACTCTGAATCGCCGTACCATCCCAGATCAATACACTACACCCAGAATTGATGACGCCTTGGACTGCTTGTCAGGTAGTAAGTGATTCTCGGTCTTAGATCTACGCAGTGGGTACTATCAGATTGGCATGGCTAGTGAAGACAAAGAGAAAACAGCTTTCATCTGTCCACTCAGATTTTATCAGTTCGAGCGCATGCCACAGGGAATCACTGGGGCGCTGGCAACTTTCCAGGGGCTTATGGAGAGTGTGGTGGGAGACATGAACCTGCTACAAGTGCTAGTGTACTTGGATGACCTCATAGTCTTCGGGAGAAGTGCCAGTTTTGCCAGCCTAAAGTATGTAGGCCACATTGTGTCGGAAGAAGGCATAGCCACAGACCCAGAAAAGGTCAGAGCAGTAGCTGAATGGGAGAAGCCCACTGATCTGAAGTCACTGAGATCATTTCTTGGTTTCTGTGGATACTACCGGAGATTCGTCAAGAACTATTCTGCGGTAGTGAGGCCCTTGACTGAGCTAACCAAGGGTTACCCCCCAGCACAGTACAAACGCAAAGCTGCTGCAAATAATACTGGAAAGCAGTATTTTAAAGTGTCTGAGCCTTTTGGAGAGCGCTGGGACCAGTCTTGTGATGAAGCCTTTCGCAGCATAATCAAATGTTTGACAGAAGCTCCTGTGTTGGCATTTGCAGATAGTGAACGGCCATACATCCTTCATACTGATGCCAGCCTGGATGGACTTGGAGCGGAATTGTTCCAAGAGCATCCGGAAGGCCTGCGTCCTGTAGCATTTGCCAGCCGGAAGTTGTCTGACGCTGAAAGGAGGTACCCAGCTCACCAGCTTGAATTTTTGGCACTCAAATGGGCAGTGGTAAACTGCTTCCACGAATACCTGTATGGTGCCAGGTTTGAAGTGAGGACGGACAATAATCCCCTCACCTATGTGTTAACCACGGCTAAGTTAAATGCCACGGGTCATAGGTGGTTAGCTGCCCTAGCTACCTATAACTTTAGTTTACAGTATAGTCCCGGGAAGAACCATATAGATGCAGATGCTCTGTCCCGCCGAAAGCATACCAACCCGAGCAGAGAGGACTGGATTGAGATGTCCCCTGTTCAAGTGAAAACGCTGTGACAGCATTGGAGTAAAGGAGTCTGCAATTACCAAGTCGGTACGCCTGATGGATACATTAGGTAGTCTGCCGGAGGGAATACCTCAGGCCTACAGTTTCCCAACCACGCTTGGAGTTGGGTCATTGCCTCAATTAAGTCAGAAAGACTTAAAAAGAGCCCAGTTAGCAGACCCTCTGATCAGACAAGTCCACCAAGTGATTAAAGATAACCGTCCTACCCAGTCAGTGAGGTCCCCATTACCTGATGTAACTCTGCTATTGAGAGAACGAGCTAGATTGGTCATTAGGGAAGGATTACTGTATAGAACTGTGCAAAGACCCCCTAATGGAGCAGTAAGTTAATACGTGCTTGAAATGAAAGAGACAGTGACTAGATCGTTAAATAAACGAAGCAATTGAGAAGCGGCTGGACAGTGTTTGAGAAGGACCACGTTTCCAGATAGAGAGAGAGAGAAAGAGAGCGAGGTAGACTTCGGCGACAGAGGTTTGCTGTGATCCAGAGACCGCAAACAATCGAGAGCTGCAACTGGGAGAAGCCTTTAGGAACTGCGAGTTTTTCCACCAAGCGTTTCTTTCAAAATAGCAAGCGTAACTGTGTGTTCTCAATAAAGCTTGTGAAGGGGCCATTTTGTTTTATTTTTAGGCCACAACGTACCCGAGCCACGATTCAGGCCTGCAACAGTGTTTGTTTGTACGTCTGTCTACCTATGTGTTCCACTAGCGTTTATTTTGAATTGAATATATCAGAAGAGTACCTTTTGAGTTAAATACAACTGAAGCATAGAGCTTTTAGTTACTGTTTAGTGACTTAAAATAAGTTACATTTTGGGGAAAGTATTTTGTTGTTGGCATTGTTTATATTGTATGTACAATTTACTTACCTGCAGTTCATTATATTAGTTCAACTTGAATCCCCTTTATAAACATTAGTTTTATATAAAAGCAGTACTGTGTGTGAGTGTGATTTTATTAGTTGTATATTGCTCTTGCTTAATTTGCATTTGTTATATGTTGAATATAAATTCCCGGGGACGCCTGCCAATAATAGGGGAACCACGTGACCATCAGGTGGAGGCATCGCTAAATAAGAAAAGTGTGATAGTTTGTCTGGTAACAGTGTGCAAAAACAAAAGGACCATTGGTTCTGGGATAATAGATAAGAATCCAGGGCCCTTACGGTTAGGTGCAAGGCCTATTTGTGTAGGGGTAAGTGAGATAAGTGTTACATGGAAAACAAAACAAAAAAAAAGGAAAAAATAAAGAAATTTCCCTTTGCCTTGAAATTTCTGCCTGGGGGAGACCTTAATGATGCAGTATAACTACCTTGTGTCTTGTTGCTGTGCTCAGTCTTGCCATGGTGTATGACTTAACAGTAAACTGTCTTCAGCAACCTCACCTTGTTAGCTGAATTTGGCTGTTCCTCACCCAGTTTTATTCCTCCTACACAGCTGTTTCTATTTCAGTTAATGATTGTGTTTCAACCTACATATTGAATTGATGATCATTAGCACCTGTTTGGTATAATTGTTTAATCATACACCTGACTATATGCCTACAAAATCCCTGACTGTGCAAGTGTACCTAGAAGAATTGATGCTGTCTTGAAGGCAAAGGGTGGTCACACCAAATATGGATTTGATTTAGATCTTTCTTCTGTTCACTCACTTTGTATTTAGTTAATTGAGAAATATAATCTATTAACATGTCTATTTTTGAAAGCATTCTTACTTTACAGCACTTTTTCACACCTGTCTAAAACTTTTGCACAGTACTGTGTGTGTGTGTGTGTGTGTGTGTGTATATATATATATATATATATATATATTAAAACAAACATTCAAATCACAGAAGGTATACCATTTACATAAAATACACAATGCAAATAGTTTTGATTAGCATGTTTACAGATAACCATTAAAAAACTAAAATAAAGGAGGACTGATAGCATCAGTATGGCAATTTAGCAACACTACTGTTTTAAAGATTGCTCATCTCCAGTACAATTATTCAGAGAAAGTGGATTCGTAACTAAATGTACTACAGGGTTTCCCTTGTCTGGTGAAGTTAAGAAATATACAGAGACAATTAAACTCTACATACTGAAATGTATTATTTTTCTCAACAAGTTGGCGAAATTCAGTGCTTACCTGGCGTATTAACACCCTGCCTCTGCTCACGAATGAATGGACAGCTGTCAGATCTTTCACTTTCCCTTTGGCTACTCACTCGCCTTCAATTTTCATACAGAGTACCGTGAATGGCCTCCGCTTGCTTATGACTGGACAGCTGGGTAAGGTTGGCAGATATTTGACTCTCCTATTGGCTAAACTTAGTCAGTACCTGCACCTGAAACAGACACAGTTTATGTCCCACCCAGCTAACCTATGATTGGGCTACTGCAGAGACAATGCAGATATTCAATTGGTTGATCGTATCACACAGGCCCTCCAGGAAAAAAAAGAAATATATATATATATATATATTTTATATATACATATATTGAGTACGTACAAGCACAGCATAAGCGAGCAGCACTGTCAACAGACTGCTGTGGTGCTTTTTTTTATTTTCCCAAGCTACGAACTGCCACAAATGTGTTCAAGGATCCATAATTTAGGAACAGCTGCCGCGAGCATGGTGGCCTGGCTTCGCGGACACGACTTTAAGGACCACTGCTCTATATGGTGGTTTCCCAGCACTCACCATAAACCGACTGTAGCTAATTCAGAATGCCGCTGCCAGGATCCTTACCAGATGTAAAAAACGTGATCACATCACCCACCCAGCCCCCCCGTGATGCTCCCACTATCGCTCGCTTTAAATCAGCTCTCAAGACCCACCAGTTCTCTCTTGCTTTCCTGGCTCTTTAAGCCTGATATCTGCAATTAGCTGCTGTGTTGCTGCTGCTATTTCATGTATTATGCTACTATCGTGTATTGTGCACTTTCCACTGTATTATGGATTTTCTTGTTGTTACTGTATCTTTCTGATAATGGTCCACTATGAGAGGTGCTATATAAAATAAAGATTGACTGATTGATCAGTATGACGACACAGGGGATGCCATGACATATGTCAACAGAAGCTGCAGAATAGTATAGAAAAAGAAATGGCAATAAATAATTTAACTTCAAATGGATATTTGGCATTTAAGCCTACATTAAGTAAGCAAATAAGATGTTCTGTTCATCATAAAGTATTTTTCAATTTAGAGTAATATTCTCAAAATACATTTAAAAAAAATAAGCTTCACATAAAGGCAGATACTCCCAGTAAGTTATGCTAAATAACATTAATGATAACTATTGAACTGTGTGCACTAGCGCTGGAGGATCCAGGGATCTGTGGGGACATTCGCTTTGGATGAACAAACAGTTGTAGGTTTTTTGTACCGTCCTTTTATGTTTTTTCCTAAAAGTGTATTTTCTATTCCAGCGTAGAAGAGAATCCCATATATATATATATTTTTTTTAATAGTTTTTGCGTCAAAAATGTGAAATAATGCATAGGTAGAGGGAAAATAATCAATTGGTGAGAACATAAAACCAACTCGTCAGGTATTTTCATGAATCTAGCAGTAAGGTAGGCTTATTTCAACAATGCATGCTGCTCGGCTCCAAGCCTGGGGATGCTTCTGAGCAACAGGGGATGAAGTACACATTGATAGTGGAACAATCTGAAGAAACAGAAGCAAAAAAGAGGCAACTGGTTAGAGACAATTTCCAGAGAAACCATGTGGAGCGGAATAACTAACGATAACCTGAATACATAAGTAACAGTCTTCGAATTGCTAACTGCATGCATCCACTGTTACATATATTATGATAGTTAACATCGCCCGGGTAGTAATGAGGATGCTTAGCATGAACTGGGTATATCTCTTTGTTCTAGCAATGATTTAGCACCTTTGGGGCAGTGATTACCCAAATATTTTTTCGGGATTTACGATTATACTGTAAATCACTTTCACGAATCAGCCCCCGAATGTAGTCTCCCATCATGTTCTCGTTATACTGTCCTTGGTAGCGGCGTTCAAAGTCCAGTATATCCTGGTGGAAGCGCTCGCCTTGCTCCCCCGAGTACGCTCCCATGTTCTCCTTGAATTTATCAAGATGAGCATCAAGGATATGGACTTTGAGGGACATCCTACAGCTCATTTTGCCGTAGTTCTTCACCAGAGTCTCAACCAGCTCCACATAGTTTACGGCCTTGTGATTGCCTAGGAAGCCCCGAACCACTGCGACAAAGCTGTTCCAAGCCGCTTTCTCCTTACTAGTGAGCTTCTTGGGGAATTCATTGCACCAGGATCTTCTTTATCTGTGGTCCGACGAAGACACCGGCTTTGACCTTTGCCTCAGACAGCTTAGGGAAGAAGTCTTGAAGGTACTTGAAGGCTGCCGACTCCTTATCTAGAGCTCTGACAAATTGTTTCATAAGGCCCAATTTGATGTGCAGCGGTGGCATCAGCACCTTCCGGGGGTCCACCAGTGGCTCCCACTTGACGTTGTTCCTCTCCACAGAGAACTCGGTCTGCTGTGGCCAGTCCCGCCTGTGGTAGTGCGCCTTGGTGTCCCTGCTGTCCCAAAGGCAAAGATAGCAGGGAAACTTGGTAAAACCGCCTTGGAGACCCATCAGGAATGCTACCACTGCAGCCTCTTGATGCCATCTCAGAAAAATGCAGATATGTATCCACTTAGGGAGCTGGAACTAAACTGAACTGGTGGGCTTAAGGCCCCTGTATTTATACTACTATTTATATTACTTGAAAGTTCTAGAAGTTACTCCAAGTTTACTTAGCACTGAATCTATCTGGAATGTTCTGGAAAATAGGTAAATTTCAAAATATCACTGTCCTGGTCAGAAAAGCAAAGTTTGTGGGGAACAATAGCAATTTTCTATACTTTTGAGGCATAAGCAATTAAGAAATAACACTTACTACCCGGGAACCAAAAAAAATAAAATTGTTACACGGTGTAATTTGTATAAAATGTATTGCATTTATATTCATAATCACAAAAACAAACAAGCCAAATAGCCCAGGCACAGCTGGTAGGTATGTGTAAAATGCATCTTTTTTTGTTTGACATGGTTGTTTCAAGTTCACATAGTAGTCTCTCCTTAGCAACACTCATATCTCCATACACTTACTGCTCTTCATTAACCACCCCCAGCATCATCTCTTCAAGGGAGGTATAAAAATAATTCCATCTACCCTTGCCATCATTTCCAGCATCTCATCTTTGCAGTCGCTTCGCAGTTTTATCAGTTCGGACAGTAAATCAGACTCCCTTCCCTTCAGCTCCTTGATCACCTGTGACGCCTCAGTCTCTCCTGAATGCACAGGAAGTGTCTTCTGTTTTGTTGTTTCTTGGAGAAGCAGTCTGTAAGTGGTGTTGGTTGCTGGCTTGACGTTGTTGCACCTCAGAGCAGACAGTTTCTGCCCCACTCTGTCGTGCAGTTTCAGGGCAATGGCACCAAACTCCTCAGGGTTCAAGGGTATATCCTGCTCTTTGTGTTCTACCTGTTAAACAGCGGGAAAATACATTGTTTTACTGTATAACCGCAATAGGAGGATGTGCCTATGTGTATGGTGGATTACAATATGTGAGATAATAACATGATTTTGATACTAATTTTAGTAGAGATTTGGAGACGGAAGAAAGTGAAAACCATCAGCTTTAAAGTGTTACACCAAATATATTACTTCAGCTTTGCAAAAACTTGTGGACCAAATTCACAGTCATATACATGATACATATTTAACATATTGCAATCCTCTGTTTTGATACCAATAAGTAGGTATAACAATGTAATAATTAAAAAAAAAATCTATCTATCTATCTATCTATCTATATCTATCTATCTATCTATCTATCTATCTATATATATATATATATATATATAATATAGATATAGATATAATATATCTATTTTCTACCCGAAGTCACTCAGTGTCCTTTTATAAGGTCAGAG
The DNA here is from genome assembly GCF_017654505.1 of Polyodon spathula. Lineage (NCBI taxonomy): Eukaryota > Metazoa > Chordata > Actinopteri > Acipenseriformes > Polyodontidae > Polyodon > Polyodon spathula. The sequence goes on from NC_054545.1 coordinate 19,392,355, forward strand.
GAAAAAAGTCCACTGCAGTGTTTCATGACTCACTGGCTTCCGAGATCCGAAGGAATTTAGGAATTTTTCAAAAAATAAAGAATTTTAGGAATATTCTTTTGTAGCAAAAGTTTTGGAAAAAAAGCTACAAGAAATATGTCTACAGTTATTTATTTATTAATTATTTAAGAATCTTTGGTATGAGTTGAAGATGGATGGAATGAATGAACTGGAATAATTTTGCATTTGAAGAAAAATCACTAAAGAATCATATCAAAAGCCCACTGATAAATATCCTAATAGTTTAAAACAGGTTATTATTGCTAAAGGTGCTAAATTTGTTTTTGAGAAATTTCTAGAAATTATAAATTTCCATTGGGGTATGTAAACTTTTGACTACAACTGTGTGTGTGTGTGTGTGTGTGTGTATATATATATATATATATATATATATATATATATATACACACACATTATATATATATAGGGGGGGAGGGAGAGGGAGAGGGAGAGAGAGAGAGAGAGAGAGAGAGAGAGAGAGAGAGAGAGAGAGAGAGAGAGAGAGAGAAAGAGACACATACACACACTCTAGACAAAAGTATTTTGGCAGTTAAAAAAAAAAATGAGAAAAACCACAAAGAAAGTGATTTCTATAATTTCTAATTGTTCCCAGGCACTGGTGACCTTTGTATTGCAGAAGGATCAATGAATGTTGCAAAATATATTTTGTAACTTTTGTAAGCATAATCAGTTGAGTTCTCCCTCTGCACGGGACGCAAAGTTTATTGAGCGTTTGAATTTACTGAAACACGTTCCATCTTTGAAGTATGTGTAAAGTTATTTTACAAAAATCTGGACATTTATACTGGGTTGCAACCCCCTACCACAAAAGAAAAAAGAAAAAAACGACTTAAGGAGTACTAAGGAGAGCAAAAAAGAGGCTGCGTTTTACTAAATATTTTAAAAACTAATAAATAAACAATGACCATAATGAACATTATCGTAATATGCTGCTTAAAATGTAATAACACAAATATATTCATAATAAAGTGTTCTTACCTATCAACAGTAACATGTTTAAAGTTTGGGACTTGCTGTCTGTAGTAAAGAGTGACATTATGACTGTCAACAAGGCCTGCCTGGTACCTAACTGGGATGGAACACAGGTTGGTAACAGGCCGGAACCAAATGGAATGGAGCACACTTTGTCCCCATCAGGTAGAAGTGCCTGTGGGAAACTGCTGCCCAGAGGTTCTCTATTCCCAGGTCCGTGGCTCTCCCTTGGCTCAGAGCTATGGGGTGAGTACGCAGCCACCACACTATGAGAGGATAATGGGGAAGAGCGTTGTACAGGTGAGGGACGCACAGCGCTCTGTAGAGATGCAGGAGAAATGTTTCTCCAATGTGTGCTTGGACGCTTGAAGAATAAACACAAAACTGCAGAAATACGGTTTACCAGTGCCTCCTTTGTGTGACAGGTTGGCCTTGCATGTGTCACATGGATAAGACCCAGGCATAATGCAAATAGCAAGCAATATGCAGTAAGAATGTACAGCTGCTGGTAAGCACTAAAGACTTGCATGACACGCAACACTGCTTGGTACCAGTTCAGTGTCTGTAGCACAGGCTGGGTACATTTGTGTACAATTGGGGTTGCACATCCCCTATGACCCCTCTAGCCATTCTAGACAACGCCCCAGCCGAAGCAACAATGCCGCTGTGTAACAGGACGAGAGCTGCAGCTCCTATATACAGCACTTACTGTAACAGGGCTGGCGCAGTATATAGTACTTGTAACAAAAAACCCTGCTGTCTCAGACAATACAAGCAGCAAATAAACGTAAATATAGTTTTTATAACAAAAACCTTTTTTTTATGTTTACACTTCGACCCGAAGATCGCAGCTTAGCGAGAGCACAAGTTGCCGATTTAAAGTGTTCGATCCCGGAGCCCAAGGTCGCTGCGGGACTTACGACAAAACCATGGCTACAATACGTGAAAGAATGTATTTAAAACACGTAATGAATCGCACTAATGTGTAACACACAAGCGAAAAGCAGATACATGTATTCCACACTTATCTGTTCGTAGATCTCTCTCATCTCACATCTGTGAAAGGTAAAATGATGAAAAATGATCATTGAATCATCAAATGCGTATATATTTACCAAGACAGACGCTATAACCCTTGTATCAACGACACTAATTTTAACTGACTCACCCCATTTAGTGCGGTCGGTGCCCCACCCACTCAATTCAACACCACTGCATCTTGATTGCAACTAACATTTACAGTAAAAACTATAAAATACCTCAACTAATTTTAAATATGTCTGCCTCAGCAAATAATTGGATTAATTAAACGTATTGGGAGTTCAAGCTGGAGTGACTCAAAGGACTGGTCCTTGAGTTTTTTTTTTGTGTTTTTTTTCTGTTACCATCACGTTATGCATAATAAAACGGTTGCAGTAGGTTTGGGTGGTTCTTGTTATTCTTGTAATAGGTAATATGGCAGTAGTGAATGACATTTTGAAAATTTAACTAGGAGCAGGACGAGAATGAAAAACACGAGAAAAAAGGGTTACCCAAAAAATAGTCTGCATAAAAGATATGTCATACAGCGAGAGGCTAAAAGAAATCAGTCTTATCTTTTTCTTAAATATCTGGGATGGGACGGGATGGGACAATAATATGTGCACAGGCGGCAATTCCGTGAGTGTGCCGAGGCTCAAGCACCAATGGGGGTAAAATAAGGTCCTGCATAGTGGTGTTGTTGATTCCAAGTTAGGCACGTCACATAAGCACTAGTAAGTTTACATCAGGACTAGCAATATTTCAAAAGGTACTAGTCCTTTGGACTATATATTAGGGGTTTTAATCGATTAAATATTTACTTATTAATCATGGCTGTTAATCAAATCTAAAAAAAAAAAATAATCATTGATCGATTAATCTAATCTACCCATGTGCTGTAGCAAAAAGCAGTGCGAGGGCAAAAAATCTAGAAAGATGGCGGAGCACTTCAAAAGACGATGGCAAATGGGTTACAGGGAGATCTACCCAACATTTTGCCAGATCAGAACAGTTCCTGGCGATTGTAAAAGCTCCAGGGTAAATGGCAGACTCAGTGGGTCTACCGGATGATTGACTCGATCAATTACCCAGGCAGGGATCATGTTTAATCTGACCAATCCCCATCCACTGAGCTTGTGTCATTTCAGACCTATCACATCTCAGTGCCTCTATTGCCCAGCCCGCCTTCATCTGAAAGTGTAGTGGCAGTGGATTTTAGTGTCAAATGCATTTTGTTCACAAAGAAAATAAAAACCTAGATTTAGATACAGCTTCAGTTTAGATATAGGGAGGGGTTTGCCTTGAAACAATTAAATGGGCTTTTAAATCCTCCATGTCCTTACTTTCTCATTTCTACTTTCTCAAGTGGAAAGAAGAACGAAAAAACGAGAGCGCAACATTTAAGTTTTTTGTACTGGTGTTAATAATTTTATGAATAGTGATTGTAATAAAGTATAAAAAAGATTGTAAAAAAAAAATCTCTGAAAGGGGGCGCAGCAAAAAGTTTGGGAACCACTGGCTCAGAAGGAAGGAAAAAAGACAACTTGCAAGATTTGCTCTTTCTGTCTTTCCTTTCACAGCAGTACTACGAGTTTATCTTATCACCAGTCGCAAGTAAGTTGATTTTAAACAATTATTAATATTAGTTTACATCTGTACAATGGCAGTACATTTACAGCTACAGTAAGTCTAAGTCTTGACATATTCAGCTAACTAAATTATACTAAACTAAAATAGCACTCTACTCAATAAATTACCTGTTAGTTTAAAGTTCATACGAAAAACAGCTCAACATATCCAATACAGTACTGGTTGTAGTACCGCTGCTAATTTACACTGATGCATGGCACAGTATTTTATGTATTATTCCTTTGGTAACTTCAGATTACACGCAAGTAAACATTTTCACTTATTGTTAAATTAAAGTTGCCTGTAAAACATTAGGTGACATTAACAAATGCAAAAATATCATTAATACCTAGTGTTACTTTTAGCTGTCTTTCACTACACTTGCATATTGCAAACAGGTGTGAATTAATGGTCCAGACGGGGTGATTAATCGATTAAGACAATGCCATGATTAAAACCCCTAATATATATAAAATGAATTCATGTATTTATATATGACTAATGCTATTTGTTCAAGAAACAGGTTGAAAGTAGAGGCATTTAATGTACTTCTAGCCCATTTTACAACATCTAGAAAAGTGTTCTTCACTAATTTTCAGAGGGGCACTTTTGCCAATAAGACATTAATGTGAGCGCCGCCACACCGCCTTTTTCACATTTGTGTATTGTCAGTTATACGCACTAAAGTCCACCAGGGGCCGTGGGCCTTGCAATGAAGAACACTGATCTAGAAAATGTAGAACCAACATACATGCTTTCAAGACCATGTGCCTTGATGAGGTCGAAGAACATTTGAGAATAAATAGGTGTTACCACACTCAATCAATAACGTCACAAAGTGTGTGCCAAAGCACTCATTATAGCGTTTTGAGCTGCTGTGTTGTCAGATTCAAGTTTTAGTACATTAGAGCACTGGCCTATTCATCCTTTTAATGATTTTATATTGCTAGCCCAGGCACTACTCCAGGGTACATAAGCAAAGACAGCAAAACAGAATTAAAAAAAATAAATACAAATAAAAAAAGAGAAGGACCATTCTTAATGCTTCCTTATGCAGAAACCAGTATTACAGCGCTACTGCATTTTCCTGTTTAATACCGTTGTGTGTGTTCTATTGTTGTATCTGCTGAGATCATTACTGGCCACGTTTACTAACTAATCCAGCATAAATGCTTTTGAAGATACACCTCAGGCAGCTGAGCTGTCTCACAGCATTTCAGTGATAATGCTTCACCTGTTTCAGTGCATAGTGCTTCAGTGATAATACTTCACCTGTTTCAGTGGATAGTGCTTCAGTGATAATACTTCACCAGTTTCAGTGCATAGTGCTTCAGTGACAATGCTTCACCAGTTTCAGTGCATAGTGCTTCATTGATAATGCTTCACCTGTTTCAGTGCACAGCACTTCAGTGATAATGCTTCACCTGTTTCAGTGCACAGCACTTCAGTGATAATGCTTCACCTGTTTCAGTGCAGAGTGCTTCAGTGATAATGCTTCACCTGTTTCAGTGCACAGCACTTCAGTGATAATGCTTCACCTGTTTCAGTGCATGGTGTTTCAGTGATAATGCTTCACCTGTTTCATTGCATAGCACTTCAGTGATATTGCTTCACCTGTTTCAGTGCACAGCACTACATTAACCTGTTGTCCTACAATTAGCCTTGAGGAGCCTTAAGCAATGCTTGCTGAAATAGTTAGTAAGCAAGGAAAATAATGATCTGTGAAGAAACAATAGAGAATCAAATAGGCTACTGAGCAGGTAAGAAATAAAACATTAGAGAATACGCATGATATAAAGTATCCTTTAATAGTTCAAGCACCAAATGTACTGTGCAGGCTGGCCAAACTGATAATGGTTACTGCTGAGAGAAGAAAAAAAAAAAAACACCCCATTAATTTAGGAAGATTTTCTTTTTCCCCTTTGCAGGTAACTAAAACACTACATTATAAACATGTAACATTACAAATCCTTTTTATAATATCAAATATAAAGTCTATTGTAATATTGATAAGAACAAAATACCACAACACATAGTGTACTTCCACTGTGGTATAAAGATGTGGTTTGCTAATCTTGTTGATTCTCCGACTGGGTGAGGGATGTGTGCAACTGCCATGACAGCAGCTTAACAGGTTTTCAAGTTCACATTCTCAGATTGAAATTTTAAAATAAGAGGCCAGTAAATGTGATATATTCCTATGAATATTTGGCTTCACTGCATAAAGCAAGAAAGTAAATATTGGATAACAGCTTTGACTTAGCTGTCAAAGCAGGCTTCACCTTTAATGAATCTATAAGTGCACACAGTTCAATGCAGGCTCCACTAATACAGCCAGCTATAAAGAAGAAGCCTGTCAATCCAATGACAGGATAAACCACGAAAGCTCATTTTCTCTGTGTTAAAATGAGAAATAAAGCAGGATTTTCTTGCACTGAGAATATTTCTTTTTTTAAATGAATCTCAGGAAAGGCGGTAAAATACCCTAAAGCACTGAGGACTGTGTCGCTTTATTTATATATTACACACACACACACACACACACACACACACACACACACAAATAGTAAGTATTCACCCCCCTTGGACGTTTTCAGTTTGTTGTGTTACAACCTGAAATCTTGATGCATTCTTGATGCATGACATTTCGTTTTTTTTTTATTTTCATGAACTGTTGTTTCACAATAAAAACTCTCTTGCTTCTTCAAAAAGTGTTGAGTTAGTTGTGTAAATCAAAACGAAAAAAATTTCATCCCATTTAAATGCATTTAGATTTCAGTTGTAACACAACAAAGTATGAAAATGTCCAAGGGGGATGAATACTTCCTATAGGCATTGTATATGGTGCCTACAGAATGTCTACACCCCCATTCAAAATTGTCACCTTTTGTTGCCTTATAGCCTGGAATTAAAATGCATTAAAAAAAAAAAAAATCATTTATATACACATCTAAGTGAAAAAAATATTCGTAAAATTTGTAGAAAATTAATTAAAAATAAAAACTGAAATACCTTGGTTGGATAAGTGTCCACCCCCCTTGTAATAGCAATCCTAAATTAGCTCAGGTGTAACCAATTGCCTTCAAAATCACACACCAAGTTAAGTGGCCTCCACCTGTGTTAAATTGTAGTGATTCACAAGATTTCAGGATAAATTCAGCAGTTCCTGTAGGTTATCTCTGCTAGGGAAGTACATTTCAAAGCAAAGACTCAACCATGAGCACCAAGGTGCTTTCGAAAGAACTCCGGGACAAAGTTGTTGAAAGGCACAGATCAGGGGATGAGTATAAAAAAATATCAAAGGTCTTGAATATCCCTTGGAGCACCACCAAGACCGTGCCTAGATCAGGCCATCCCTCTAAACTGGATGACCGAGGAAGGAGATTGATCAGAGAGGCTACCAAGAGGCTTTTCTCCAGGCTTTTATGGCCAAGACTGGCCAAAGTGTGCATGTGACCACAATATCCCAAGCACTCCACAAATGTGGCCTATATGGTAGGGTGGTAAGAAGTAAGCCATTACTCAAGAAAGCCCACCCTTGAATCCCATTTGAAGAATGCAAAAAAACACTCAGGAGAGTCTGTAGCCATGTGGCAAAAAGTTTTGTGATCTGTTGAAACTAATACGGAACTTTTTGGCCTAAATACAGCTTCAACCCTGTGACAGCGATTTCATTTCTCCAAGGTTTTATTAAGAGGATTTAAAAACTTGTTTTTAAATACGATAGGATTATTACTATTATTATTTGTAAACAATGGAGCCCTCCCCTCAACAGACAAATCCACCGTGCATGGAGTTACAACCATGGATGAAACAGTTATGATTTTCCCAAACCAAAACTGATCGGATGAAACAGTTATGATTTTCCCAAACCAAAACTGATATTTCATTAAATTCCAAACTGAACGATACCGAAAAAAACTCAAACCTGAATTTTTGGTGCAATGAAAAAGCATTGACAGCATTTTCAGGAGCTCATCAATCACTTTCCTGCATGTAGACGGTTCATATAAACATCTCAATAATTTTAATACAGGAACATAAATGAAAAGTTATGACAAAACTTTTGGCCATAGCTGTATATCACATTAGCTGCAGTTCTACAGATAACAATTGACAGCGGGTACGAGTAAAATAATAAATAAAAAAGTTTAGTATCTATTATTACATTATTTTATTATTTCTACTTTTTTTAATTGTATAATACATGAGTGATGCATTAACACTGTATTCAACTTATTTGTCAAAATGTCTGTAATGATACGTCCCGTTCCCTGGCTGCGCAAACGTGGATACAAGTTGCTAGAAACCTGAACCGATTAAAACCAACTGGCAGCCCTAGTTACAATCATCCTGTATTACCCACAAACTGAAGAAATATGGCACGTTCCGTCTACTGGAAAACAATTTCAACATCCACTGTCCAGCATGTCTTTATTAGATTTGGTTACTAACATAAATGTGAAAATTTGTCACATATGAATATATAGTTCCATGACGGAGCTGAAAGCGTGGTGCTCTATCAGTGTCCGAAGTGGAACCCCATGTCGATGTGTCCAAACCCAGCTGTGTTCACCACTTAAATATGTTGCAAATGACAAACACGTTAAAATTAGAGCAGCAAATCCTCATTAAATTCTTTTAAAGTCAGGAGGAGATAATGGGTTTCTCCAATAGCTTTGCAGGCTCCCAATTAATTAAACTCCCATAAACAGAGACAGGCTTCTTCTCTACACTGGCTTGATTAAACGAGAGGGTGCTGGACAGCGCTTACATCTCACGTTCCTGAATTTTATGAATTGCTTTTAAATGAATGGTTATTGTTGATCGAGACACCCTGCTGTCATTTAAATACGTTTTTGAAATGCTACTCTTTACCCCTCCCTACCTAATAAAAAGCACTGCCAGAAAATGAGACTTGCTCTCAAATGAATAACCTACATTAATTCTGTAAGTATACACACTTAACTGATTAAAGTGATTTAATGTTTGTGAAATAAATAATGTGCTGAAAGTCACATCAGAGCCAGGAGCTAAAATCTGATATTAGCACCTTTTTATAACCGCATATTTGTGGGACCAGTTCAAATTTCACAAAAGGCTTATAGAAAGCCAGAAATTAATTATTTTTTATTTCCCCAACAGGTATTTTTTGTTTTTGTTACTCTTTAAGGATCATTTGTGTTTCAATGTGCTGCTCCCCTAAGACCAGTGGCTGTATTTGGTTTCTCTTCCTATAAAAATTAATTCAAGACATTGTTTCACCTGAGTGATTGCAATGACATAATACATGTTTATTCTCAGGGTAAGCAATAATCGACACTACTCGATTGTTTTCTCAACATAAATATTTATATATAGTTCTTTGTTCCATTAATATCAGTAATAAGGAAAAAAATCATACCTGATTGTAGTATGGCAGAAGAGTCCTGCATGTACATTCACTGTGTGTTGAGATTTTGTAGTCCACGGGAGGGGTGTCATGGCCTAAAAACTACAGGTCCCAGAAGCCTCTAGGGCTGAATGGGGAACACCTGGGTGCATGTGAGGGAATTGTTTAATGGAGTTATTGTTTGTGTTTATAATTATTGTCATGTCTACATGTATGTAAGCTTGTCTTTGTGGTGGTGGGAGATCAGAGAGGAGGATCTGAGAGAGCTGTACAGAAAGAAAATACAGTTCAAGACACTTGCCGCAATGCCGCTCCAAAAAAAAAAAAAAAAAAATTCTGTAAAAGGTGCCTATATGCCCGTCCTTCATTGCCGCCGATGTCCGTGAACACCAGCACATATGATCTACAACCCATTCACAAACCTGCTCAGCGTCAGCTGGCCTGTTCTGTCACAATTCAATTGAATTCTGTCTAATGTCATTCTGCGAGAAAATGACATTATCATAATGTATTATTGTTGCCATTCTTTTTACTGTGCACCTCCCAGCACTAAACCACGAGACAAATGTATTGTATCATTGGTTAATGACGGGCAAACATTGGGAAGAACGCTGTTAGACGGAGCTCAATATGCCCGCTCCTTCAGGATTTTTCAATCACACATGTTCGCTGGCAGTGTCACTGTGTGATTTTTCCCGTCTGTGTGCTCCTTGCTAACTCGAAAACGTTAAAAAAGGAAGAAGAGCTGTCTAAAGTGGCAGCAAAGTGTTCCAGGATTTACTTAATATTCACGTAAGGAATGGGTGGACAACGATTCATCCCGACAGTAATAATAATAATATTAATGTGAACTTACATCAAGTACTGCTGAAATCGTTCATGCTTTCATGTGGTAAGAGCCACTTGTACAGTTTACATTCCACTGTATTTGGATTATTTAGGCATTTCACAAAAAAATATCAAAGCAACAGAGGGCTTTCAGGCCATTTCTTTAGCAGCTGCAATTTAATTGGTTTTTGATGCTTCATTTGTCAACTATTTCACATACACGTGAATATTCTTCAAATAATGTAGACCTGTATTTATTAATTTTTTTAAATTTACAGCTTAGTTAAAAAAAAAAAAAAAAAAAAAAAAAAAAAACACATATAACCTATAACACATTACACATAATCTACGACCACATATGAAATAAGGAGATCTGATTCGATATTTAAAATTGCAATACTTTAAAATGCAACAGTGCAATACACATTCTGACGCCTTCCATGTCTTCAGTGTACATACATTGCTAATTTAGTTAATTTCAATGGGCATTGCTGTTTTGTAATTCGGTGTTATTCCCCCCAAAACATCAAACACCGAAAATGAATACAAAAATAGGTAGATCATTGTTAGTTTTGCTCAAATCCTCACAAAACAAAACAAAAAACCCGAGCAAGTAGCTATGTATGACATGGTTCAAGTAGCAGCTCCCTGTGTTATGAAACGCATAAGAGAGAGAACATAATTGTGAACGAAACACAATATAAAAAAGTGGATCGATTTTGGTTTTCATCCATTTTTATGTAATACATTCTCACTACCTTATGTACTTCTGCTTTTTAACTAGTAAAACGTGTGCTTTAACAAAAGGGATTAAAATGCGTGTGCTTAAAAACAGCAAACCTTTATTTCCTGAATTGAGTGTGCAGCAATGCACCAGAACAAAACTGCAAATCCTTTGCAACTGTGAATTTCAAGAACTGTGAATCTATATAGTCTCTCAAATGTAAACATCTAACATTATGTACATCCAGCTGTTCATCATTGGGATGCAGAACACTCTCCACTGCCTGAAGAACTTTCTATTTTGAGTTTTTTTTTTTCCTTTTCAATTCCGCATTGTTTGTACAGGTTACAGTGGTTAGCAAACTACAGTTGTGCAGACACACTGCAGACTGAACAACTCATTTAACCATTATCGGTATTACTCTGCAGCCGTGGTTAAATCTTCAGCCAGTTTGCCTGAAAATCTATCTTTCCCTTCACTGACATCGCTTATTTGTACTCTTGTGTAACTAAAACTGTGAGCATGAATTTCACGATTTCCATGAATCAGAACCAGTGCCGTATAATAATACTATCCAATTCTCTGTGAAAATCTACATTTCTGAAAGAGTACTATACCATTTAAAAATGCACTGATTAAACGTTCGCTTCACCAGCAGACAACATGCTATATGAAATCCAGTTGAACTTGCTTACCCTAAACTATGAAACACATGGCCTCGAGGGTTTAAAAAAAGCTTTAATTACAGGACACAGACCAGAGTTATATTTAGCTCTCGTTAACAGGGTGAAAGACTTTAGTAAAAAGTACCCTGAATATTTTTTTTTTTGCCAAATTACCCTTTGTATTTTTTCATTATGAAAGTTTGTTTTTAAATTGGATATTTTTTATACCATTTTATTTTAACAATAGAAAAGTGGCCTATATTTTATTTTTGTAACAATTAGTGTGTGAATCACCCAGAAAACATTGATTTTTGTTTGTTTGAATTAACATTTCATCAGCATAATAAACTCTCTGTATTTCTTTTTTGTTGTTTTATGAATGAGTATGAAATCACCTTGGTGATCTTGGTTTGGATTTATGTTTTGTCTTTCTGCCCCTATGAGGTGTCCCTGAATCTTCACGCCCAACGAAGGCAACATTGCCTTGCTCTTCATGACCTTAACTTCATGCCTTGACAATTGCTCCGCGTACTGGAAGGACCAGCACAGTGTTTGTTTTTTAAGGTATTGTGTTTATGTTTATTCTTTTGATTTATTTTTGTATAATATATATGCACAGCAGTGCTTCAACCTGCAGTACTTGTGTGTGTCAACTTCCTGGTCTGGGGACATCATCCAGTCAGCTGTCCTGCTACACTGATACATGTAGTTTATGAAACATTATCTGCTTATATCCACTCTTTCCTGATACTTATAAATGTTGTAAAAGCATATAATTAAAACATGAGACAGAACACATGTTATAATTGAGTCAATTGTGGAGAAGGTCTATAATGGGTAACAAAGTTACAAGCTTTGGGATCAACAAGCTGCTAACAATGCACATAGAGTAGTACAGGCAAACATACACTAAGGAGACTCACATGCAGTTATGGAAGTTTGATTCTTATAACCTTGGTGTGCAATGAGTCGTTTACCTTTGGGGCAGTCTCTGTGCAACCCCAGGAGTGGTGGGATTTCTGTAATGAGGGCAGTATAAAAATGACCACAAGGGTGCAACAGGGGTGTGCACCTGTAATTTCTTCTTGATTGAAAAGATCTAACAAATACACTGTTTCAGGAGGGTATTTTTAAATTAGCATCACACAGATTCTCAAGCTTGCTCAAAGACTGGCACCTGAAGCTAAAATATGCCGATTATTTCACTAAACAAGTCAAATATCCAGGAGCGCTGAAACAGTAGTCAATCAAGATTAAGAGCACTTATCTGGGGATAATAAACAGAGAAAATAGTAATCAGAAGTATTATGCAAATTCAGAGGGTATAAGATATTCCTTTAGTAATCCAATCAGTGGAAGTATTTAGATCTGACACTATTACGATCCATTGATTAGACCTGTGTGTTATTTAAAACTGCAATAAAAATTTCCACTGAATAAAAAAAGCACACTACGTATTGTAAAGGGCATATTCTTTGACAAGGGTGAGCTTAAGATAAATTGCAGCAATATCATAACTCTTTCTTACTGGCAGTAAAAAAAAACAACAACAACAAAGCAGCATATTAATCAAAACAATGCAAACAGTGCTCTTCAGTATCGGGTGATTCATTATGTGCCGGGGACAGAGTGGGGATAACCCATCATAATCAAGGTCTTCAGATTCACTCAGACGACAACACTAACATGACGAGTTGTTAAGGTAATAGGTTTCATTTACAAAAAACACACTCCATAGGCACTGAAGGCAGATAACACTATGTAACACAATTTTTGTTCCTGGGTAGTAAGTGTTATTTCCTAATTGCTTATGCCTCAAAAGTATAGAAAATGGCTATTATTCCCCACAAACTTTGCTTTTGTGACCAGGACAGTGATATTTCAAAATATCACTATTTCCAGTGGGAAAACGGGAATATATGTGTTTTTTCGTTCATATAAAGTCAGAAAAAAACAACATATGAATCCAAATTAACATGTATTTAAACTAAACTAATACAAAAATGACTACAAAAGATTTAGAAGTGAGTAGTTTTTCGAGATTTACGATTATACTGTCTAAAAATTTTGTTAAAAAAATTTGTTACACGGTGTAATGAGTGGAAACCAATTCCAGTTGTGTCGGGATCTTGCTGGGCATGCAATCAATAGTACGTGAAAACAAATGCAAGCCCACTTACCCGTTTGCACCAGGAGGCTCTCTTGGTAGATGCCTCTCGCTGTAGCCCCCACTTTAACTCTAACAACTCCTTGCTGAGCTGGTCCACTTCTCTCTTCATAGATTGGTTTCTTTGGCAACTGTCTTTGTCTTTCCTCTTGACTCCTGATGCCATGGCAACAGTATCTGCATTGAGAACTTCCTGAGAATCATCAGCAAGTTTGGCATCTAATACACTTTCCTAAATAGAGAAGTAATGGGGAGACAAATGCAATGTGAAGCACAAACTGTACAAATAGGCTGTCTCTTGCATGACTGATTTGTATAGGTATAACGACATGTATTCAGTAATACAGAACATCTCTCCTGTGTTGCAGGCTCCTCTGTAGGTTGGTAAACTTCCACAAGGAACTGGCATCTCCAAGTTTGCTGAAGGAATTAGAAACCATAATCACTGGGGTATTGTCATGTATCCCACCAGTACAGTTTAAACAACTTGCAGACTCTGCATGTCGAATCAGTGCCAGCCAGGATGCTCATGGTAACCTTAAACCTTATGGATAGCATTGTGGCAGGCCTGTGTCATTTTGTTTCTAAAAACTGTACTTCTGTACAAGTGATTTTGTATAAGATAAAAATAATTGTAAAGAGTAAAACTGTTTAATGTTCTGTATAGACAGGAAATGTTAAATACATTCAATTAAAAAATCTATGATAATAAAAGGAATGAGTAATAGCTTTCCAAATAAATGATCTAAAGCACACAGAAATACATTGCCTCTTGTATAACGCCACAACTCCCTGAGACACACACACGCAGGTCCACAGGAACTTCCTTAAGGAGACAGAACTTGTCTCTTTGAAATTCAAGCACGGCATGTAGAACTCCTTGCATCTGCATCTAATACCCTCCTCAAAAGCTCTCGTCCTATGTCTCCTGGTGGGGCCGAACAGGGCTATGATGATTCTCAAATGGATGCTCTTCACCCTCCAGCAGGGCAGCTCACTTGGATTTTGCAATGCTATTTTCTACTCATCTAGTAAGCCGGACTTACCTCCCCTCTGGATAGACAGCAATAAAATATCCTCTAGAGTCTAACTGTAAACCTCCACATGGAAAACCGTTACCTTTCCTGCCATGTTTTCAGATTGCAGAGAAAAAAAAGTACCTAAATCTTGATTTGAACACTCCAAATTATGAATTCTGTGGGGTTTATACAAGAACAAATCAACCCAAATAAAAGAAAATCTAGAGAAAAAAAAAATCCAGTACTGCTAGAAAAGCATTTGTTTTTTGGAGTGTTTTTGAAATTATCTGTAATCTCTGTGCTTTTTTGCCTTTAACACAATTACGATGTGGTTGATTCCTTTTGAGAACAGACACTTGCATAATCATGATGGTACAATATCATTCAAAGAAGCTGAGGAAATTCAATTCATGAAACAAAAAAACATAAATGGAGAAAATGTAACACAATGCCTAGGACGAACTACAGTATGTGTGACAAACCATCCAACGCCAGTACAATGGCTCCAGCCGCTTCCATTCCAGATAGCTCTCCAGTAGCGTGATTTCAGACTCCAGTAGCATCAGCATCTAAAAGAAAATATTTTTTAATTCAACTTTTCTGAACTACAGATACAGCAGTTCTTGGCTTGCCTGAATATCCAAGCCTTGTGTACAGGTACATCAGAACAGTGGCACAATCCAGGCACTGTGCCACAGGAATGCGTCATCAGTTTACTCACATAGATGCGATTGTACAGGGCTTTTGTATTTTAACCTAGATGCATCCTCAAACAAATTTTTAATGACTTGCATAATTTTCATTTCCCAGGAGGCAAGCACAACCCTTCACAAGAATTATACTTAAGGAGGGCTATGCTAAACAAAAGCAGCTGTATCACATTTGCAATGGTGTTATAACTTTTTGAATGCCCCTTTCTGAATGTTAGTTTCAGCTAAATCAAGGAGCAAACACACTGGTTTAACCCTTCCTGTAAATTCTACCTGTAAAATTATCAGTGGTAGCCATAACCCCCCAGGAACTAGGATCAAAGAATGTTATAAATACAGTGTCTGGTTTTGAATTTAGACCAAATTGTTTGAGGGGTGTGTAAATGTTAAATAGTTCACCATCAGATAGATCTGTCAACTCATCGTTTACACAAAAAAGAAAAAGAAAAAGAAAAAAGTCTCTCTTTTGAGTCATTAAGCATGCTTGGTTATGTAAAGCAATTTAGTCTGCTTTCCGGTAATGCTGCGCTTTAGAATCATGATATATACAGTAATCAAAACTGAAACCTAAGATACTGAAATGCTGCACCTCATAATAAAAGGTATCTCTATTGGCTTGGGGCTTTAGTGAAATGCATTTTGATTGGAGAGTCATCCCTGAAGTTTATTCTATGAATATTTCACTACAGTTAATATTTTGCAAATTTATTTTTGGGTTCATAAACATTTTGGACAATTTAGTAAGATTTCTGTTAAGCTTGTGCTTGTGATCACCGAATCTCCCGACAGAAAACAAAAAACTAAAACCCCTTCGTCTAGCTTTCTGTTTATCTAACTTTACTTTTGTTTTGAAAGTATATAAAAGCATCCCTGATTGGTTGTTGAAGCCTTTGGAGATGTCAGTCATTTGGTAAGCAAAAAAGGCTTAAAATGGGCGTCTAACGTCACCATTACATGATCGTTCTAGTGACGCCGTAGCAGAAGGGTTAGAAGTTGCACCTCACAGATTCTTGCCTGAAGAAGGTTAATGAAAGTAAAACTGACACCCTTAGCATATTCCAGTCTGTGTGAAGAGACAGTGAGCAGAACACAGCATGGCCACCATGACATGGCTTT
Source organism: Polyodon spathula (assembly GCF_017654505.1). Lineage (NCBI taxonomy): Eukaryota > Metazoa > Chordata > Actinopteri > Acipenseriformes > Polyodontidae > Polyodon > Polyodon spathula. Next base: position 19,408,657 of record NC_054545.1, read on the forward strand.
TCCTGCTCATCAAAGGAGCGACTCGTATGGGGGAACACTTACAATTTTAAGGAAATGTCAATACAGAAGGCTTGACTTTACTGTTCTGTCAAGTAACTATGCAGATTTGCCCTCCCCTCTAGTCACACTTGGCCTATTAAGCCATATTGAATGTGGATGAGATTCAGATAATGGCACACTGTAAAGGAATAGTGCCCTTATATTTGTTGTAGGTCAAGTTATCTGATTAGGTACTTAACAACTAATTATGGAGGGCTTAAGGATGTCAGTCAGGAGCAGGGTACAATAACATCCATCAATAACTAAATTAGGAAATTCTACATACTTCACTTCAGTGTCTGTCACGGTGGATTACAGAGCTGAAAAGCTCAAAGGATTTGATATTGAGGCTTCGCAAATGTTAAACATAAAATATTAATAACCTGTAAAGCAATTTTCATTTCACATTGTTAGATAAAATAATGAATACATTAATCTCTGAACTGTCATGAAAATCCGAGTTCTTTGTCTGGGTCTGTCAGAAATGAGTCTCAGCTGCTGCAAAGGTATATTCAACGCCATGCAATCTTTACAAGAAAATGGCCTGATTCACGGGGCTATATTTTTTTCCGGATCTGGATTGTTTTGATATTCTTATTCACACATTATGGGTTATATATCAAATGGGGAATACAGTTCTCAACTGTTTGGGTGCATTTACCCGAGAAAGGGAATTTCTCTTATAAACATCGCTGTCAATCCAGACCATGCTCCGTCACGACTCCTGTTCTCAATGCGTTTCTGTACAGCAGACTACCAAGACTGCCAGCAAAACACAAACACCTCAGATGTAAAAGCAGCAGTAGGAAAAGTTGATGCACAACATGTTTTAATTTACAGGACACAAGTTTTACTTTCAAGATGTTGATAAAAAAACAAACAAAAAAAAAGCATTGGCTTTATTGTCTGTTTTTCTTACGTGTGTTGATTGCATTGGTGATGTGTGGTGTTTGCTATTAAACACTATGTACTCATTACATTGAGGCATTACAATTTAGAAAATGAAAACAATTAAGAGAAGTGCCTGAGTCACTGTGTTGGAAAGTTTGTTCCAGTTTTATTACACATGAAAACCCTTAGAATCTGTAAAAACATGTGCTGTTCCGTCAGTTTGCAAAATTTACCAATAAGATGCCAGTTAAAAAAAAAAGGGAAACTTACAAATGCTTGCCCCACACTGTTTGCAGAACTCTTTAGCTCATTTTCTTGTACTTCAAAAGGCAAAGTTTCTATCTGTTACCCCAGGGCCAACTGGAAAGAGTCGTCTTCTGCATAAATATTTTTAAACAAAATCACAAAATCTTCCATATGCCTGTTTCCTCAAAAGCTTTCCAGCAGTGGATTGGCATGCACAGGAATAAGTCCGATAAGCAATTGCTGTCATTAGGTCCATTAGGGCGTCTTCATCAAAATGCTGACACTTCAGTGAAGTACTCTTACAATTCTTAACACATGTAAGAACACTAATTTAATTTAGAAAAGGTATGAGATTTCAAAATGGAGCACTCACCCTGCTCTGCTGCCGAGGGCCTTTGATCAAACGGGTTTCTGCTACAGAAAGATGGCTGATTGAGGGGTCGCTGTGACATCCTTTGGTGTAGGTATGAATCTAAAAGAGGGAAAAAGGATCAAACTCTCACAGATATCAGTCTTAAATGACTATTATAATACATCATGGTACTTCAAATCTAAAAAGACTGCCCATGCAATCAGCAGATCAGTAGGTCCTCTAATGCAGGATTCCCAACCCTAGACCTTTTTGCTTGTTTTCAGATCTTAAACAGTTGCAGAGTTCAAGTTCTTAAAATGTTACAGCTAACTTGAAATCTGCAACTGTTTAAGATCTGAAAACAAGTAAAAAGGTCTAATTAAGCAAATGGTCACTTCAATTAAGGGTTTAAGTAATTGAGAACTCAGTTGGAATGAAACCAGCAGACATGGGGGTCCCCAAGACCAGGACTGGGAAACCCTGCGCGAATGTATACAAACATACACAGAAACATGTATAAGCTGCAAACCATATGTCTCACCCCAAACACAGAACAGTGTTCTCACTAGGCCAGTTATGCAAATCAGGACAACTTTTCACATTTGACCAGATCAAACAGACCAAGGGGAGTGCTCAGCACCCTCAAAACTTGACAGGATTAAGAGATACAGAGATACTGTATATTTAACACAGAGACATATGTTGTATGTTATTTTAAAATTAGAAATGTCATCACATATTCCTGGGTGTAAGATAGGGTAGGAAACACACTTTATTTTCCTAGAAGCTTTATTCTGCAATCTATTACTCACTTTTTTATTGAAGCAAGACCACATGTGTTTAGGAAAAGGTTACTCAGCACAGCAGGTGAGTGTGTAACTCATGCCCTATGTTGTGGGAACATATTATAAAAGGTTGAAATAAAAGTCCACTTTAATGTCTCATCTTGTTTTCTCAATGTGGGGGATGACCTTTAAAAATAAAGCTGAAATGTTAGGTTTCTCCCCTGGTGTTTGAAGCTAGAGAGAATATTTATTTCCCCTTTTTCAAGAACAGGCACACAAAATACTAGTGCTGGAATGAACACTGGATTTTCATGTTGAGTATTCGCTCATAAATTAAATATTTGTTCGTACATTCGTTCGTTTTTCAAAAAGTAATGGAAAGCCATTACATTGCTGTGAACGCAGACAGACAACATAGCGGCAGGGGGTGTGTCTGTGGCCCGTGTTTGCCTTTATTTTGCAGCCAGAAGTTACAATATGCAACACGTTAAAATAAAAAAATATCCCTGGAGTAAAGAATAAGTTGTGTAGGACTTCCTTTACCCCAGTGAATTCACTACAAAACAAAGGATGCCAAATAGCAGTTCAAGTTAAACGTTGTTTTGTTTATTCCTGAAAATAAGTAGTACATAAAATTGACGATGCATTTTATTTCACATTCCTTGCCATTGCCATTTCTTCACAGTAAACAGCGGCCGTCGACATTTTTTTTTTAAACCTTTATTTTACTAGGTAAGCACATTGAGATTAAGAAAACAAGAAAATACCATAGCTTTTGTCTTACTAGAATGTAAAAGAAGTTTTAGACTAATTAAGGCTCGTTGAATAGAATAAAAAATCAGCCTGCAAATTATTGATTGCCAAGGAAGGAGAGGGATTATATGAATATAAAAAAAAGTATCACCTGCATAAAGATGGTTCTTACAGTGTTTAATCTTATCACCACCACCGATGTATATATATATATATATATATATATATATATATATATATATATATATATATATATATATATATATATATATATAGTGGCTTGCAAAAGTATTCAGACCCCTGACCAATTCTCTCATATTACTGAATTACAAATGGTACATTGAAATTTCGTTCTGTTCGATATTTTATTTTTAAATACTGAAACTCAGAATCAATTATTGTAAGGTGACATTGGTTTTATGTTGGGAAATATTTTTAAGAAAAATAAAAAACTGAAATATCTTGCTTGCATAAGTATTCAACCCCTGTGCTGTGGAAGCTCCCAGTTTGCACCGATGAAAGAAATTGCCCAAAAGAGGACACAATTATCTTACCATCTCCACCTGTGAACCATTAAAGTTGCTGTCACATTTTCTGGATAAAAGCCCCACTGTTGAAGGATCATTGGTAAGGCTGTGAATCTGAAGGAAAACATAGACCAAAGAGCATTCTACAGAAGTTAGAGATAAGGTAATACAAATGTATAGATTAGGGAAAGGGTACAAAATAATATCCAAGTGTTTGGATATCCAAGTGAGCACAGTTGGATCAATAATCAGGAAGTGGAAGCTGCATCACACAACCCAGGCACTGCCGGGAAAAGGCTGTTCCTCAAAACTCAGCGCTCAAACTGCGTCTGGCAGTCCTCGTCTGGATAGACTGCTCTGTTCAACGGCCAGACTCAGAGTTGGAGCTCTCTCCACCCTGATCCTCTCTAGTGTCAGGGGTAATGCACACAAGAGGGAACACATACAAAAGCCCCTGTGGCCAGGGGTGAGCTAGCACGTCTACTCCCAGGGGGGCCCCCCCATGTGGTTTATGAAGGCTACCACTGTCGTGTTGTCCGTCTGGACCAGCATGTGTTTGTGCGCTAACTGCTGGCAAAAATTAATTATGCCAGGGCTACTGCTTGCAGTTTGGCAGCAAGCGCATATAAATGCCCACAATGTCCCTTCCACTGACCTCTTATTCTCCTCCCATTCCAGACCGTTCCCCAGACCAGGTTTCCCTTCTGTGAGGGGAGTCGAGGGGAGATCCGAAGCGCAGATTGTCGGGGCAGAGCCACCACACTCACACCAGCCGGTATCAATTGTGGACCGGGTGCAACTTGAGCGTATTTACCCAGGCTTGAAGCAGGTGCATTCTCAGCAGCCATAGGGGAAGGATTCTCGAGGTGGCTGCTATCAGCCCCAACAATCTTTGGAATATTCTGACCTGTAGAAGAGCATCCTCTCTGAATTGGGAGAGTGTCAATTCCAACGACCAAATCCTGTCTTCCTACAGTGAGTCATGCATGCTCAGAGTTCAGTTTGATCCCCAGGAACACTGTGGAATGAGACGGTACGAAGTTGCTCTTCTGTAGATGTATGGAGAGCCTTAACTTTGTCACAATATCTACGGTTTGGAACGCGCGCAACTAGCCAATCATCCAGGTAGTTCAAGATCCGAATACCCCGCAGCCTGAGTGGAGCCAGTGCTGCATCCATGCACTTGGAAAATGTGTGGGGCGCCAGTGAGAGGCCAAACAGCAGTAAGCAGAATTTGTATGAGTTGCCTTGAAAGGCGAAGCGTAGATATTTTCTGTGTGCGGGACGGATCGGGACATGGAAGTAAGTGTCTTGCAGGTCGACTGATGTGAACCGGTCGCCGGGCTGGACGGACTGAAGGATACGCTGTGCTGTCAACATGTTGAACTTCCTTTGTTTGAGGAACATGTTGAGGACCCTGACGTCCAGAAAAGGTCAAAACCCTCCATCCCTCTTGGGCACCAGGAAGTACCTGGAGTAGAAGTCGCTGAGGGAATCGCTTGGGTTCACCAAGCACACAGCGTTCTTCTGTTGAAGAATGGCGATCTCCTGTCGACGGTGGTAAAGAGAACACCCTTGAAGGGTGGCGGGACTAAGCAGAATTGCAGAGCGTAACCGTATCTCATAGTCGAGAGAGCACCCAGGAGTCCTGGGTGCAGCCTTGCCATGGGTCATGTCCAGTGGTCAGTCCGGTTGTGAGGGGGCAGCCAGAGCCCCTCAGGGGCGGTCTCCCTTGGGCTTGGGAGGGGACACGTCTTTTTTAGGCCCCGGTCTCGGTCTCTAGCTGGAGAACAAGTTACCCCTGGCCGGCGGTGGTCCCTTAACACTGGCTCTTCCTCTGCCTGCTTGCTTGGTCTGGGGTGGAGGGCGGCGTTCAGGCCCAGTTGCCCCAGCAGGCTGGGAAGGCCACCTACGGCGCTGGCGGTAAGCAGGAAGGCACGACAATTTGGAAGCGGCCTCCGTGGCCTTCTGTGACCTCTCAAGGCTCAAATCAATGGTCGCTCCGAACGTTTGCCCGGTGTTATAGGGGCATCCAACAACGCAACCTTCTCTGTCTCTACGACCTTGGCTTGGGTTAGCCAAAGATGTTGGCGAGCAGCCACCAGCGCCACTAGAGACCTCCCTGATGCCCGACCTAACTCCCCCATCAGGTCACTCATCACTCCCGACACCGCCTGAAGCTCTCCAGCGTCCATCTCTGTTGCCAGTTCCTGCAGCCTCGCCTCTAGCTGCGACTGGTAGAGCACCAGTATGGACACTGCATTTGCCGCTCGTACTGACAACGCCGCTGTCGCATATGCCTTTTTAAGCATGGCGTCAGTAGTCCTGCATGGCTTGGACGGGCAGGTAGGGTCTTTGTTCCCTCTGATGAAGGTGGATCCTTTCACCAGCACTGTGACCGTGTCCCCGACGGGAGGCAACGTGCCTAGGCCAGCTTCTTGGGCTCCGGCAGTGTGTAGCAGGGATGCTGGGTTGCTCCAAGACAAGCGAACCAGCTCTATGAAGTCATGACACAGAGACAGGGCTTATTGTGGGTGCCTTTTCTGTTGTTTCAGGAAGCAGTTCCCCTTCCCCTCCTGTTCTGCCAGCCAGGGAACGTCCGTGGCAGCAGCTACATGCTGCATCAGGGGCCTGAATTCTTCCCTTTGTGAACTATGCGATATGGGCGGTATGGCCTGCCCAACTGAAGTAGCGGGGTTGGACATGTGCAATCTCGATGCCATAAACGACAGCTCGTCTGGGCTTGGGGGTCTAGGTGGGGCCGGGGATGGAGAGCGGGAGTAGGGAAGCTCAAGCTGCCCGGTAGTAGGGGGCAGTCTACCCTGTGACTTCAGTAGGGTCTCCAGCATGGTTTGCTCAGCCCTCATCGTTTGTGCTCCTCAAAGCGCCGCTCAGCCGAGCTTTGGCGTCTCTCTGGTGACTCAGAGGGGGAGCGGCTGCGCCTCCGAGGTGACCGCCTGCCTCCTGGCGAACGCCCTATCGAGCGGTGCTGCCTCTGCAGTGTCCATCTCGCTTCTAGGGAGGGGCGCCTATGCATCCGCACCGGTGGTGGAGAAGGGGTATGGGGGAGCTCCCTGGTCAGTGACAGGTGGGGGTTCCAGGGGCCCTTTGAGAAGGACCCTGGACCATGGATCTCATTCTCCCTTGCCCCAAAGGAGAGAGAATCCGCTGGGGAGAGGGCTGCCCTCCTGCGCTTTGTTCTTTTGGAGAACTTCTGGCCGCATGGCCTGGCCCCAGACACCTAGCGCAAGAAGTGTGCCCATCCTGTTTGGGGAGTTTGGCTACACACTGGTTGAACCCAGCGGAGGACCCTGCAGAGCACACTGACATGGCGCGGGGCATCAGTGCCGAGCAATACGCGTTGGTGCCGAGCTGTCTACGTCGGTGTCTGTAGCCTGTGTCGGCGCCAAAATGAAAGCGGACGATGCCAGGCTGTCGAACGGTGCCGAGTCAATCAGCGTTGGCGCTGAGGAAGCGCAGTCGATGCCGAGGAAGAGCATGCTCGGTGCCGAGCAGTCGGTGCCAAGCTGTTCTTACCAGTGCCGAGTTAATCGTTGCCGGTGCCGAAGATGTTAAAGCCAGTGCCGAGTTAATTCGCCGTCCGGGTCGTCGCCGAGGAAGATTTTCAAGCCGATGCTGACTTAATTCGGTGTCAGCGCTGAGGAACAGCATGGTCGATGTTGGGCGATATAGCAGAGTCAATCGGCGTCGGCGTCGAGGATAAGCACGGCAGCGCTAGGCGAGCCCGAGGCTTGAGAGGGGAGCACAGGCCTGAGCTGGATGGCAGCTGAGGCTGAGTCAATCGGTGTAGAGGACGGTGCCGCAAGCCCGTGGGGTAACCCTATAGCACCACAATAGCTCCAGCAATTGTAATTTAACTACACGAGGCAGTAGAAGAGAAAATAAAAGCTTATCACTAATCTCAGTAGAGGGGTCGAAACCAACTCTAATCAGTAGAAACTACCGAAAAGAGACGAAGACAACTACCAATCTCCAAAACACTCAAACCTTAATGTAGCTTACCATTAGAAATCCAATTTGTAGGTCGAAACTGTACAAATCAGCCAATTTCCAGCACAAAGAAAGCATGAGGCAATCTGTGTCCTGTTTCAAGTGAAGTTAGAGAAAATGGCGATATGCTACTGTGAGGATTCTTCATGCATCTGGCCTGATGTCACCACACGCCGTCTTGTCACAACTTCAAATAAAACAAATGTGGAAATGGCATTGTAAAGTGAAGGGGGTGGGGTGGAGGGAAATCATGGTTTTGATTTTCGTTTATTACATTCCACATAACAAAAGATACGGTACTGTGCAAAAGTTTTAGGAAGATGTGAAAAAATGCTGTAAATTAAGAATGCTTTCAAGAATAGACATGTTAATAGTTTATATTTATCAATTAACAAAATGCAAAGTGAGTGAACAGAAGAAAAATCTAAATCAAATCCATATTTGGTGTGACCACCCTTTGCCTTCAAAACAACATCAATTCTTCTAGGTACACTTGCACACAGTTTTTGAAGGAACTCGGCAGGTAGGTTGGCCCAAACATCTTGGAGAACTAACCACAGTTCTTCTGTGGATTTAGGCAGCCTCAGTTGCTTCTCTCTCTTCATGTAATCCCAGACAGACTCGATGATGTTGAGATCAGGGCTCTGTGGGGGCCACACCATCATTTCCAGGACTCCTTGCTCTTCTTTACGCTGAAGATAGTTCTTAATGACTTTCACTGTATGTTTGGGGTCGTTGTCATGCTGCAGAATAAATTTGGGGCCAATCAGATGCCTCCCTGATGGTATTGCATGATGGATAAGTATCTGCCTGTACTTCTCAGCATTGAGGAGACCATTAATTCTGACCAAATCCCCAACTCCATTTGCAGAAATACAGCCCTAAACTTGCAAGGAACCTCCACTATGCTTCACTGCTGCCTGCAGACACTCATTCGCGTACCGCTGTCCAGCCCTTCGGCGAACAAACTGCCTTCTGCTACAGCCAAATATTTCAAATTTGGACTCATCAGTCCAGAGCACCTGCTGCCATTTTTCTGCACCCCAGTTCCTGTGTTTTCGTACATAGTTGAGTCGCTTGGCCTTGTTTCCACGTCGGAGGTATGGCTTTTTGGCCGCAAGTCTTCCATGAAGGCAACTTCTGACCAGACTTCTCCGGACAGTAGATGGGTGTACCAGGGTGCTACTGTTTTCTGCCAATTCTGAGCTGATGGCATTGCTGGACATCTTCCGATTGCGAAGGGAAGTAAGCATGATGTGTCGTTCATCTGCTGCAGTAAGTTTCCTTGGCCGACCACTGCGTCTACGGTCCTCAACGTTGCCGTTTTCTTTGTGCTTCTTCAAGAGCTTGGACAGCACATCTGAAAACCCCTGGCTGCCTTGAAATTTCTGCATGGGAGAGACCTTGCTGATGCAGTATAACTACCTTGTGTCTTGTTGCTGTGCTCAGTCTTGCCATGGTGTATGACTTTTGACAGTAAACTGTCTTCAGCAACCTCACCTTGTTAGCTGAGTTTGGCTGTTCCTCACCCAGTTTTATTCCTCCTACACAGATGTTTCTGTTTCAGTCAATGATTGTGTTTCAACCTACATATTGAATTGATGATCATTAGCACCTGTTTGGTATAATTGTTTAATCATACACCTGACTATATGCCTACAAAATCCCTGGCCTTGTGCAAGTGTACCTAGAAGATTTGATGCTGTTTTGAAGGCAAAGGGTGGTCACACCAAATAGGGATTTGATTTAGATTTTTCTTCTGTTCACTCACTTTGCATTTTGTTAATTGATAAATATAATCTATTAACATGTCTATTTTTGAAAGTATTCTTACTTTACAGCATTTTTTCACACCTGCCTAAAACTTTTGCACAGTACTGTATATAAATATATACAATCCATAAAAATAACTACACAACATTTTCAGTTGGGTACTGTTTAAGCGAGGCATTTCAGAATGACGTGCTTGCCTTTTTTCTGTCCCATGAGATTCTGACTCGCGCTAAAGCAGCACAACTCATTTTTGTCCCAGATGGCTTACCATAGAGATCACTATGCGTGCGCTCGCATAATCTGGTTTATTTACTTTTTGCTGTCTAAAACGTTTAAATAGAGGCTAATCAAATCTGATATGTCTATATGAATTAAATAAATAAATAAATAAATAAATAAATAGACTTAAAACCCTGACAGTGGAACCTATCATATGTCAAGGAATTGGTTCCAGGGGTCCGTGGGATGTGTATAAATATTGTATCTCAGAGTCGTTATATTACACTGTGGATGCTTTATTAACACCGGGGCATTGTACATTAACAATGTCAAGTACATCAGTCTGTCTAAAACACCAAAGTACACTACTGCATGTGTACTATTCTAATAAAATCTGTGAAAATAACTGCAAAACAAAGCTCTGTACAGTATTTAGCAATTTACATAACAGCATTCCAACAACAGTTGTTACCGTGCTTTCTCAGTCTATGCCAAACGAATCCGGTAGGTTTTTTTTTGGCATCATGCGAGACAGAAACAACAAAAAATTTTGCACACAAACAAACTGGGCAGAGAAAAAAAAATCCTTAAGGGTAATAACGAGATGCATCCCTAGCTTTCTTGTTCTCTTTTATTGAACATGGTGAAACTGGGCAGTGTGTTTTAAGTGAAGTGACAGCATGCAAAAAGGGAAACTAAATTCCCAAACGCTCCGTCTTTTCTTTTATTGATCTACATCTAAATCCATTATGTCCTGCTGATACCATTCAGTTGATAACAGTGAGTGCAAATGACACATGCCAGAGGTCCATCGCTTAATACAGGGCTGTGACAGAGAAAGAATGAACCTTGGTTAAAAATCTCCCTCCCGACCTGTGAGGGCGCTGTGCAAAGGGAACAGAGTGACCCAGACTGGATGATCTGACAATTCACTCCAAGGGAAAGGTGGAAGTCAGCCATCTAGAAAGTGGGTGGAGCCACGGGACACCAAGTGATAGCCCCAGACAGGAGGCGATGTGGCAATCGCGGCTTGGAGGAAAAGCGATTGCACTCGCTAACCAAGGGGGCGTGGCTGAAGGTACAAAAGAGGGTGTGGCAAACCAAACCGTTCCTTTGTTATGGCTCCTTGAGAAACGTTGAAAGACTGTCAAGTAACCGTGAGTGTTTTGTGTTTGTTTGTCGTTCTAATTGTACTCGTTTATTCTTGTTAGACGGCAAACACATTCTGGGAGCTGTCGCTAAAGGCCAGCACCAACCCGGACAGCAGTTACTACTGTTCACTAATAAATTGTATTTCACAATTTTCGTTAGCACTCACTCTGGACTTGTGATCGTGTTTGTGTTCTGTGTGTGTTTATATTGTGTTTATTATTTTGGTTCTGAACCCCGTGGTTTCACTGTGCAATACACATTGCTTTGTACTGCCAGGGATTATTATTTATGGTTGCCAAAACGACCCGGATTATAAAACAAATAAAGGATTGTTTGGACCATGAACTTTGTTGTCTGTCATCTGTTTAAGCATTGCTTCACCTCCCACTTGCGCATTTGCAAACCACTTTGCCACAAGGGCATCTTATCTTATAGAATCAGATATGACAGGTTCAACAGGTACACTTCAATGAAAACTGTGTGACTGCACTGCTACATGTATTTTTAAGGATGCTGATACACAAGCTACTCCCACGCCCTACAGGTTTAGATCATTCTAAGGAGACCACTGTAAACAGAAGATGTCAACCGTTACATAGAAAAACAATACTGCTTGAAGCCAATGTTAGTAGGCTTTGAACAAACAAAGCCCTTTTTCATTTGTCAGTTCACTTGATAAGTTTTGACCTGTTAACCTCCAGGTTATCTTTTGAAATATCTGGACTGTAGATCAATAGATTGTTATCTTCTATAAAATGCAACAATGTACCAGTGCCATCAGGTTACCCTATCTTAATGAAATCTGACCTGGAGCCTGTAGAATAAACTGGGCTATCCATGAACAGTCATATAAGGCTGCATTCACACTGGGTCCATTTCAAACTGACTCGGTCTGGTTCGTTTCATTTGAAACAATGTATCAACGTCCTTGCTGTATACACTTATCTGCAAGCAAAGTGTTTTATCAGAACAGAGTCTGTTTGTGTTCACAATGCAGTTTGCAAGTGAACTCGGCTCGTTTATATGGTGTGTGAATGGGATGTTTACAATATCCTGCAAGGCATATTGAAAGATAGCAGCTATTGATGTATTGCTCCGGTTTTTAATATAGCATGTTTTAGATTCTTACATATTTCTGTGGAGGAAGGCACTGGAGAGCACTTCGCTAATTTAATGAATATCTACAGTAGGGGAATGTAGTTTACGCAATTCTGCATGGTTCTCCTAATGTCGGCATTAAACTAAGTAATTTGAGAAGAGAACATATTTTACTATTTTTGTGAGTTTTGTCAGTTCAGCATGATTTTGGTGTCGCATTAATCTTTCTACCAGAACTTCAGTTTCTCGCACTGTCCAAGTAGTTTAGGGTTATCAGATTTTCACAGTGTAAAACAGGGAGGTGTTTTTCTTTTTTTCTTTAATTTACTGACGCCGTAGCAACTCTAAAGCCAGATTTAAAAAATAGTATTGCTACTACCATTTAAACATATGGTATACACATAATCAGAATGATTAAAGACATAATCCATAAGATTGTTTATTTTATTTTTGAATGGTGCTAACACACAACCTTATACATTACTCTGCAACACGTACAGAGCTACAGTGACACCTACTGGCCTATCTCCCCGTATTGTCAAACTCACCTTATAGAGCAGTGCAGCCTTCTCTTCCTGAGCTGCGTGGAGCGCCCTCCAGTGGAAACGCAGCTGTCCCTGCAGCCACTCCAGGTACCTGGCACCACCCCCACCTCCTTCCCGCACTGCCGAGAGCCCGGGACTGTCCTCGACCAGAGGAGTGCCTCCCTGACCACAGCAAGAGGGCGAGCCCAGACACCAGCAGCAACAAGAACAGAGAGAGAGAGAGAGAGAGAGAGAGAAAAAAATTGAGTTTAGAAAGGAAAACATGTTCAAACACCAACAGCATTTATCAAACACTTTATTGGATGCTTTTATATATATATTATAGTAAATTCAGTTGGCATGTTCCAGATCACTTTTTTGGGATACAATTAAATGAATTTTAGAAGTATTATTTTCTTTCCATTGGCAGGGAGTTCGAAAGTACAGAAAACACCCAATAGATCTGAAAGGCCAGTCTTGCATGGTGCATTATTGTCCTCACGTGTTTGAATTTCTGAATTTAATGTATGAGGATCCAAAACAAAAATTGCTTTTTAAACTTCAGGGTCCAAAGCAAGTTCCCGAAAGAGCTAGCACATGGACTGGTGGTTGGTGGTGCTTGCGGGTGGGACATTTGTTTCCAGTTTTAGCCACTCCGACTGTTTGCTTAACGCCTTTACATCCTCATGTTAAACATGTATTTGAAGTGCAAAATAAAATAAAGCTTAGCACTAAATATACACTTATCTTTCTAGCCCTGGCATAAGGCATTTTCAGTTTATAAATGCATGTTGTTTAAAAAATCTAGCTGTCATTTTGTCACCATTATTCTACATTTGAACAGCAATACACATTATCACTCATGTTATTTATTTCAGATTCTCATACATTAACATCAGAAATCAGTCCTAAACGTTGTCTAACCTATGGCAATGACTCAACCAGTGCAAAATGGACTTTACATTCATGGATAAAACATAAAAAAATAACAGGCAGTGCTGCATTTTACAACACCTACAGAGCTATACTGACACCTAGTGGCCTACATACTGTCATGGAAACAGACTTGCCCTTTCTATTAAATTACAAGAGTTATATTTTTGATCTGCTCTAATGTGTAAATGCTGAATCAATTTTAAAGAAAGGGTTTAGGTTATTAAGCGTGAACCTCATGGAGCTGTTGTGGAATGTAGTTCCACTCTCAATGTAACCATGCTCTGCTGGTATTGGATGCTTCGCTTTGGAATGTCCTAACTCATTACAGGCTTGCTCATGGGGTTTAAAACAAGGTGGAAAAGCAAGCCAGGGCAGCACATTAAGTTTTCTCTGTGTTTTATGAGATGCACACCCAGGCATTATCCTGTTTATTGGCAAAAATAACAAAACTATGGGCCGAATGTATCACCTTGCAGTTAAGGATCCATGACCACTGAATTGTCACATGAATTTTAACCATTTCAGCCACACAATACCTACTGGAGCAAATAATGTATTCCAGTGAATCCGATTTTCTGTAATCAATACATGAAATAAGAGGCTGTTGTTGCACAAATTAGAAAATAATGTGAATACCTCAAAGCACAAAAATTGACTTTGAAACCTGGAAGAATGGAAATACTACTAAAATCAACAGATTACAGATCTTAATGAATATTTAGAACTAATCTAAATCTAACCATTTTCTTGATTAAATAGGGAAACATCATCACACAAAAAGACATTGAACAGTACTAAAATCCCCATACCAAACTGAGTGTTGTCTCATCCCCAAGGCTGAGTCGAGTTTTATACAGCAGCTGTTCCAGAAGGTTAATCTTGTGAAAGAGCCAGGACAGGGCTAGCAGGAGCTCTCGACTCCCCTCCGATCCATCAGCTGGGAGCTGATACAGCTCCTGGACTCCATAGCCATAGTGCAAAAGCACCGACTTCACAAAATCAACCTGCAATGCTAAATAAAACAAAAGCAAACACCAGATTACACAGTCATGTTGGTATCGCTGTTTCCACAGTCCAGATGGATACACTGTATTAAAATGTAAGTAAGAAACAAGTCCACGTTTGAGCCCTTAACTACTCATATAACAAGCAGGTCAACACAGGAATCTCACTGAAGTAGGGGTATTAATTTAAATGTTTTCCAAGGGTTTCAGGGTTACATTTTTTCCTAAACATTTAACCATTAAATAGGCGTATTGCACAGTAGGATGTGTACAGTGTAACGTGTAATTTATTCAAAGTCGCATGTGACCTCGTAAACAACTTGTGGTGTAGTACAGGTATGTTGTAACGGCACTTAAACAGAGAGTTTTTCTGTTTGTATGGTTACACAGATTCTTAACAGGTTCAACTAAAATGAAAACGTAGTTAAAGATTTCAGGACTGAAACTCAAAGTATTATTCCTACATTTAAAGGCTCCAACACACGCAGTGTGATCGGAATGTGAACTGGCATTGCTGCGCACTGCCTGATGTGAAAACTGTTGAAATATTTACCAAGATCAGCTTTGTTTGAAACACAGGGACAGTCTGGATGTAGTGGTTTTAGAAGACTGTACAACAACTTCCACAAATCAGCGGTCTGAAAAATAACAGAAAACAGTCTGTTTTCCCTTTATCTTTACTGTATATCCCCTTCAGTCACAGTATGGACGCATTCAATAATACAACATAGGCACAGCAATGGCCAAAAGTTTGGCATCACCCTATAAAATTAACTAATTTTGCTTCATAAAGTTGAATGAAACCAGTTGAATAATGTTACCTTAACATATTGAATTACTTATCGCTTTGTAGTTTCCCCATACTTAGTAACAAAAAAAAAAAAAAAAAAACTATGTAGTTTCTTTAACTATATTAAATAAAATATGTAAATTAAATTGATTTTTTTCCCCCATGTCTCAATCCTAAAATTCTAGGTGATGCAAAACTTGGCCTCAGCTGTAGATCCCTCACAGCTTGGTTTCAATATTATTCCAGAGCTGCTAGGATGATTACATTTTCCAACACAGGGCGGAATCTTCAAGATATTTGGTCGAAAACACTATGTAACACAATTTTTGTTCCTGGGTAGTAAGTGTTATTTCCTAATTGCTTATGCCTCAAAAGTATAGAAAATGGCTATTATTCCCCACAAACTATGCTTTTGTGACCAGGACAGTGATATTTCAAAATATCACTATTTCCAATGGGAAAACGGGCAAATGTGTGTCTTTTCGTTCACATAAAGTCAGAAAAAAACAACATATGAATCCAAATTAACATGTATTTATACAAAAGTAATACAAAAATGACTATGAAAGATTTAGAAGTGAGTAGTTTTGAGTAGTGAGTAGTACTGTATTTACAGTATAATCGTAAATCTCGAAAAACTACTCACTTCTAAATCTTTTGTAGTCATTTTTGTTTTTTTCTGACTATGTGAATGAAAAGACACACATCTGCCCGTTTTCCCATTGGAAATAGTGATATTTTGAAATATCACTGTCCTGGTCACAAAAGCAAAGTTTGTGGGGAATAATAGCCATTTTCTATACTTTTGAGGCATAAGCAGTTAAGAAATAACACTTACTACCCAGGAACAAAAATAATAATAATAATAATAATAATAATAATAATAATAATAATAATAATAATAATAATAATTGTTACACGGTGAAATCAAAACTCAAGTTGTGCAGTTCTGTTGAGCGGAGCAGGTTGGTGAGAAGACATACTTTCATTAACAATAAGGTGTGTCATTAACAGCTTAACAAAGGACTGCTAAAGGACTGAGTGAGTTCGTGAGTATTTGAAACTATGTAGCTTCAAATACCATTATAATGTGCGGTTTGTTTTTTCTTTTTTTTAATTTCACTCGCAATGTGTGTTTGCAGTCAGTACTGGAGCAACAACCCAGAACAAAACTGACAGCAAACACGATCAATATCAAGGGAAATGTGCCAAGTAACACAGCATGGGAAGCGACACTCTTGGACACCAAACTGTCATGCCTAAAATGTAACAAATTTATGAAACATTACTGGAAAAGTACAGAGCTCCACGATTACTGTAATAACAACTTTGTATAAGGCAGCGATGCCTCTTACCCCGTCTCTCCTGTTGAATTTGCCCCGCCTAAAGGTTTCTGGACTGGGCACCGCTTCGACTCCCAGTCCGGCTACTAGTTTACAAAGGGAGAAGATTACCTCCTTCAATTTCACGTTTGCTTCACGTTGCATCATTTTCTTCCACTCTGCGCTAACTTTAACTATATTTTATTTGTAAAGTTTAACAAAAAAAATTATTCTCGTTCCCGGCAAACCCACAATCTGGCGCGGTTGTCATGGCGATGCGTGCGTTCTTTTCACTTGCAGACCTGCGGAAATTTGCGACAAAGTCTGTTCTTTCCAACTGTCTGCGGGCCCTCAGCAGACGGGTCACGCAGATACCTGCGCCTATCGAGCAGGTATACAAAGTGCAAGCGAGAGAACAGCAAGGATATCTCTGGCTGCGTTCGCCTCCTAAAAAGTTTGCGTTGCAGTTGGGAGTCTGCGCCTGACGTCACGGTCTGCGTAGCCGGAGCTCGGCAGCTTTGGGAGGTTTCCCAGCACTATCGACTGTGCAAACCTAGACACTGACCTGAATGATTTTCCGATTGCAGAAGATTATAGTTTTTTTTTTTGTTTTTGTTTTTTTTTCCACTGTTCCCATACAGCTCCATGATAACTAGACTAAATAAATTATGTAAAGACTTATTTCAGCAACCCCAAGACCATCTTTTATTATTAATCTGTTTAAGCAATTAAGTTATTATATGGAGGATATTCCATGCAAAATTATAAATACATAAATACATACGGGATAAATACATGTTGCAATGAATAAATATAGAAATAAATACATACATGTTGAAATAAATACATACATGGACATTTATTTATTTATGTATTCCTGTATTTTTTTTTTTTTTTCATGGAATGTCCTCCATAGTTTTACTCGTCCGTTTGAAAATTAAATGCAAAAGCATAACATATGTACCGGTTTTTGTCATTCACAATACAATAGTTGTTATTTATACAAGCTCTTTTTCACACTGCCATTCTAGGTAAAATTCCAAGCAACACGATTTTAATACGTGTTATGATGCTCTCCCGATAGAATCGCCACGGCAATCAAACCACTAAACACATTTATTGAAGCCGCTCGCGCAATTCACACTCACTTTACTTACTGATTTAAAATAGATTAATTTGTGGTTTAGAGGCGAGTTTAAAAAAAAAAAAAAAAAAAAAAAAAAAAGCCTGTCCTGTCTTAGAGTCCCGGAATAGTTGGGAAATTAAGAACAAACCCCTGTGTAAGGAGACTGACAGTGTCATGACAGGTTATTTATTTTTACTAGATTCATCATCCTGACAAGTGGTGCAAACATGTAAAACTGCATAGAGCGCCTGAAAATGACTGAGACACCGCAATGCAGGTGACGTGTGCCGCAGATCTGCTCAGGGCAACCTGAAAAACAGTCTGCGTTCATCACCGCAGGGACTGCAGTCCGTGACGTTGGCTGCAAACTGTGGCTATAACCAAGCCGGGCGAAAAAAAAACACGAACGCAGCCAGAGATCCTGAACTCAGGAGGAGGAGCGAGGGACTACTACCGGGTTCTCTAACTGTCGAGGAGAAACGAAGATTTTGTAAAACAGCTATGTGTTGTTCCCACAGCGTCCCCTGGCAGCTCAAAAGCGGTAATACAATATTCATAAAGTGAAAGGTTATGCATCTGTTATAAAAAAAAAAAAAGAATCAGTACTCACAATGTAAAAGTATTATCTTGATATCTTGCACAGTAGTAGTCAGTATATTGATTCAATGCAAATAACATTTTAAACCAATGAATGTTGTAGTTTCTATGTATGTATTTGTTTATTAAGACTTATTGAGAAATGTTTTGTTAGTGTGTGAAACAGGAAGTGGGGGACTTCATTCAAGGTATGTTCTATTAGATGACACATAAAATGTCATATTGAGCTCACTGATTTATCAGGCCCCCACATAGCCTCAACTGCATTTATGTGCCAGGCCCTTCCAACACGCTGCCCATCTGCACAACTCTGCAACAAATACTATAACTGATCTACTGTAACCCACCAACATTTCTACTTTCCTTTGTAATACAGTCTCCTTAAGGGGGCGCTAACTAGTTTTGCAATCCATTTTCTTCTGTTGAATATCTCTGGTTCTTTTCTTGTAATTTCATACCCTCCAATATTTGACAGATGAAAATAGGTGCACTTGTGCTGCGTTAAGAGAGCCAGCATGCCCCCCAAAATATGCAATTTCTGTGTATGTTTCATAATCACATAAGATCTCTTATATGCTGCAGACCCTTCCATGTTTCCTTGCCCTGTGCTCAGTGCCCTGTCTTGGCCCACACGTGCTTTTGAAGTAGGTGGTGTAAACTGAATCGCACCAAAAGCATTGTTTTTAATTTTAAGAACTCTGATCTCTTACCCAAGTGCACAGCAGGGCAACAACATACGCATACCAATTTCTGTGGCTGCATGATAAGTACATATTTGTATATTCTTTTAAAAACACATATTGAGTAGAGAGAAGAAATGCCAGACACCATTTGTTTTTTAGGTTTTGTTTTCTAGGATGTGGTAGTATGAGAAGTGAGGGGTAGTGGAGCTACAGTACTGAAAATTGGAAGCCTACTGAGTAGGTTATCAAGCTGTACTATCAGAAGCCAACTCCAGTGTGACACGTAAGGAAACGTCAGTCATTTGACAAAGTGAATATAATTTCTGATACTTGACCACAAGACCTATGTATCCCATGACAACAGGTAAGATGTTTGATACAAGTAGTTGTTAATAACATTGCAATTTAAAATATATAAAATGGTTTGAGACTAGGGGAAAGTTTTCCAATAAAAGAAATGACCGTCATTAAAGGCTACACTGTATTTTCAGGAACAAAGATGTATGATAAAGTATTGCTATCTCTACATAGATATTCACAACATACATCACAACATCAGTCCCCAAAGCCAGCTTCCTAATTCTCTGCTTCTTGCCATCAAATTCTAGTATGTTGCAGACTCTGCCTTTTGGATCAGATCACTGGCTGGTGACACACTGTGCACGGGTGTTCTTTAACACGTTGATTGTGGAGGCCGTCACTGCACAGGTTGTTTCTGATGCCTGTATGCTCAGCATATTCCGGTTGCAGCATGTTCTTCTGCTGATTTTCTTAATGCGCTTTGAACCTCACTTGTGTTTTTCCCCACCATGCTAAATATGCTTTCACAGAAAGAATTACTGTGTGGCAGAACTAGAGCCTATTTTTCTATTTTGCATAACTCTGATGGCAATGTTAAAGAGCACATAAGGACCTTTTTTTATTTTATTGTGTTACATGTTCCCATGTGTTTCTACAACTGTTTACGCAAGGTGTGTGTATTGTTTTAATTTTTTTAACATTTTGACCACTTTTTTAAACTTTTAAATTGCATTCCCTGCCTCAATATGGCCCATGTAATAAGTTCCCCATGTACCCACATGGACCTCTCAGAACTACATTTCCCACCATCCTCCTGCTCACATATGCAACTGAGATGGATTTACCAGTGAGTACGCCTGGAAACTGCCTGGCAGTCCTTTTGATGAGGCTATTATTCACAACAAATGGAAGGATTGCTGCAACAGAAATGCCTGAAAAAGAACTTCAGCTGTTGTTCCTCCATTATTCACTGGGTTATGTGGACTGACCCTGCTATTCACTAGAGCACTTGATGAGCTTAAACTCCTGTTTAGTTCAACATTTGACAAGTGATTGGCGGTTTTTAGATGGTCCTTCACATCACTAAATAATACATGTAATTTACTATTTCATGTATTATGCTGATATCATGGATTATGCACTTTCCACTCTATTTAATGTATTATGCTTTTTTTTTTTTATTTACTGTATATCATGTATTATGCGTTTCTCGGTATTTAAATTTTTAGGGATTTTCTTGTTGTTACTGCATCTTGTATATACTGTATTATGTAAAGTGACCTGTGATGGGTGGCATCTTTCTATTTAAATTACCATAGGAATGGATCCCAAGGGAAAATACCGGTTTTTTGTTACTGCATCTTGTAAAGTGCTTTGTGATGGTGGTCTACTATGAATAAATACCACCATAGGAAAGGGAGGAACCACAAGCACAGTGCTCACAAAATGCATGCTTGTTCCCTTTATAGGCCCCCTGCTGAGGAAGAGACATCACAAATATTATTATGGCATGGTTTTGTTGTTTGGCTAAAACATACTCTGCTTTTTCTTTTCTGTCCTGGACTCTACGACTTTTCCTCACTTCTTTGTAACCTTTACTCTATCTCTGCCACTCCCAAACGCACTGTGCTGCTTCTCTTCACTTTACTGTCTCTCCCGCTCCCAAACGCACTGTGCTGCTTCTCTTCACTTTACTGTCTCTCCCGCTCCCAAACGCACTGTGCTGCTTCTCTTCACTTTACTGTCTCTCCCGCTCCCAAACGCACTGTGCTGCTTCTCTTCACTTTACTGTCTCTCCCGCTCCCAAACGCACTGTGCTGCTTCTCTTCACTTTACTGTCTCTCCCGCTCCCAAACGCACTGTGCTGCTTCTCTTCACTTTACTGTCTGTCCCGCTCCCAAACGCACTGTGCTGCTTCTCTTCACTTTACTGTCTCTCCCGCTCCCAAACGCACTGTGCTGCTTCTCTTCACTTTACTGTCTCTCCCGCTCCCAAACGCACTGTGCTGCTTCTCTTCACTTTACTGTCTCTCCCGCTCCCAAACGCACTGTGCTGCTTCTCTTCACTTTACTGTCTCTCCCGCTCCCAAACGCACTGTGCTGCTTCTCTTCACTTTACTGTCTGTCCCGCTCCCAAACGCACACAGCTGTATTATTTGCAGTGTTTCACGTGCTAACACTCTGTAAAACAAGTTATTTTTCACAAATAATAAAAGTAAAGTTCACAACAAAATTATGACAAAGTTAGTTTGGTCAGAGTTCAGGTGTTTCCAGTCTGAAAGTGACTGAGAGAGTTAGGATGGAATATCAAACGTCACCGCCACCAAATCATGTGTAGTGAGAGTGAGTGGCCAGAGTTACATACTGATGTTAACAAGAACATTGAGATTAGTCAGTGACAATATGAGTGAAGAAGACAATGAGCAAATAAAACACAAGTGAATCCTGACGGCCAGCTATACTGTGTGGACAAGAGGACTGTCTTACAATTAATAAATCATTACTATTAAAATAATGTGTCCCATTAGGGATAATGGAGAAATGTGACAGGTTAGGACATGCGTTTCCACCTCAAAAAACACTAATACAGTATTTATTTTCTGCTTAAACTCTGTTTTTAATCCCCATCAAATGTTAAATAATTTTACCTGAGACCAATCTGGCTTTTCTTCCAAGCAGTACTGGAAGCAGTGCTGCCAGATTTTTTTTCATAACACCCCACCAAATTTCAGACGTAACCAGCCAAAAGAGATAAATCGCTTTTTTTTTTTTTTTAAGCAGCCAAAAAATAGCCAAATGTCAGTACGTACAGTAAAGGCTTAAATACTATATGATATCCTTTATTTATTTTAAGTAACTCTACGTGTATTGCTAATCAATGTTACTAACAGGCCTATAAATTAGTTGATATCATTTCAAAACAATAGCACTGGAAATGTTTTACCTGCTACAACTGCAAGCAACCAGCAACAAGGAACCATCCTGAAGAAAAATGAAGGTGGTACACAAGAATCCCAGTGAAACAAACTGTCCAGAACTCATATACAGTAACATTGACTGCCCTGTTTAAAAGCAAATAAAAAAAAACAGCAGTCTTTCTTTATTCTCTTACAGGCATTTTATATAGTTCAAAAATAAACTTCAGTGACTGACATGCCTTGTAACTTTATTGGTCAGTAACACTCAGCTGTTAAAAATAATAATAATAATTTAAGTTTTTCTTTGGCCTGTAGGCAAACTGCACCCGCAACATATTCTCCAAAGTTTGGAGCAGGCTGAGAGATTTTCATGAATCCGTTTTCAGAAAAGCAACAGCACTGAACATCCTTTCTGTTTCAGCATTGGCAGCAGGTAGAATCAGAAGTTTCAAAGCCAAACTCGCCAAGTTTGCGCTCTCTGTGTAGTTCCCAGCACTGTCCCTGTAGTTAGAGGTAACACTAGTACTTTGTGACATTATCCTTTTCATTTTCCTGAATGGAAAGCTGTGATATTTGGCTGTATTAATTTTCAAGTCTCCCAATCATTGTCGGGATGATGAAGTCTGAGAACGCAGCACACATGTCATTGAATGTGTCGTAGCTGCTGTATATTACCGGAGAAACGCAGTAAGACTTGTTCAGCAGTGACAATGAATGACTTGCACCTTTCCTTTATTTCTGCCAACATATCATGAGGCACAAGGTTTTCTGTCAAAGTTAAGGCAAAAGAGGCCCCAAACTGGCAAGCATCAGTACGCATGATACGCAATTTCCACTCGCTGTCCAGTAAGTCAGTCGTACGTGAAATAAAACTGGGATTCATGATTTTCTGCATCAAGTGTTTCACAAATATTTCCAGCTCCTGAAAGATCTTGGTTTGGTCAACATCTTTGGCTTGGAATTTCAGATTCATAGTGCTGAAAGACTCTAATACTGGGTGTAGGAATGTGAAGTACAGTTTATTTAGGTTATCACTGAACATCTTATAAAGTAAACTGGCTGTGTAGCATTGCTCTTTCTCTTGGGAAATCATGAAGTGGAGCTTTATCTCATTCCACTGATCTAACACATTTAACACCTATTTCCAATGAGAAAATGGGCGAATTTCTGCGTCTTCGTTCACATCAAGTCAGAAAAAAACAACATATGAATCCAAATTAGCATGTATTTATACTAAAGTAATACAAAAATGACTACAAAAGATTTAGAAGTGAGTAGTTTTTCGAGATTTACGATTATACTGTAAATCACTTTCATGAATCAGCCCCCAAATGTAGTCTTCCATCATGTTCTCGTTATACTGTCCTTGGTAGCGGCGTTAAAAGTCCAGTACATCCTGGTGGAAGCGCTCGCCTTGCTCCTCCGAGTACGCTCCCATGTTCTCCTTGAATTTATCAAGATGAGCATCAAGGATATGGCCTTTGAGGGACATCCTACAGCCCATTGTGCTGTAGTTCTTCACCAGAGTCTCAACCAGCTCCACATAGTTTTCGGCCTTGTGATTGCCCAGGAAGCCCCGAACCACTGCGACAAAGCTGTTCCAAGCCGCTTTCTCCTTACTAGTGAGCTTCTTGGGGAATTCATTGCACACCAGGATCTTCTTTATCTGTGATCCAATGAAGACACCGGCTTTAACCTTTGCCTCAGACAGCTTAGGGAAGAAGTCTTGAAGGTACTTGAAGGCTGCCGACTCCTTATCTAGAGCTCTGACAAATTGTTTCATAAGGCCCAATTTGATGTGCAGTGGTGGCATCAGCACCTTCCGGGGGTCCACCAGTGGCTCCCACTTGACGTTGTTCCTCCCCACAGAGAACTCGGTCCGCTGTGGCCAGTCCCACCTGTGGTAGTGCGCCTTGGTGTCCCTGCTGTCCCAAAGGCAAAAACAGCAGGGAAACTTGGTAAAACCGCCTTGGAGACCCATCAAGAATGCCACCATTTTGAAGTCTCCTATGACCTCACAGTCGTACTCATCATACTTCAAGGTGTCCAGCAAGGTCTTGATGCTGTTGTAATCCTCTTTGAGGTGCACTGAGTGAGCCAGGGGAAGAGACGGGTACTTGTTACCATTATGGAGCAGCACGACTTTGAGGCTCCTGGAGAGCTGTCAATGAAGAGGCGCCACTCATTCTGGTTACAGGCGATTCCGATTGCCTCGAACAGACTGGTCACATTGTGGCAGAAGCAGAGCCCATCTTGACGGGTGAAGAAGCTGGAAAAAGGTTGGTGACGCTTCCTCTGATCTGATACTTGCACAATTTCATCCAACAAGTTCCATTGCTTGAGCCTAGACGTCAAAAGCTCAGCATTGGACTTGGCGAGACCAAGATCTCTAATCAAGTCGTTGAGGTCTTTTTGGTTGGGGTAGTATGGGTTTCTCTCCTCAGCTCCACCTCTGAAATTGTCATCTGGATCTACAACGACTTCCTCGATCTCTGACTTGCTGCTCTCTTCTAAAGACGGCTGCTCTCTCTCCGAAAGAGTGGGTACGGGGAGCTCATGGCAGTGTGGCTCCGGGGCGATGGATGAAGGAAGGTCCGGATACGTGATAGCAGGTGCATTCTTGCCAGTCCGACGTTTGGAAGGGTCCACCATGCAGAAGTAGCAGTTGCTTGAGTGGTCAGTGAGTTCCCGCTAAATTGTTGGGATAGCGAACTTTATGGCTCTCTTTTCCCCTCTGTACCATCCTACAAAAATACATTTATTTCACCCATGACTAATGTGTAAGAGATTCTCGCAACATTTTTCATATATATTTTTTCAATAACATTGAAAATTGTAAAACGTTTTAAAATTAAAAACTTTTACAATTTTAAAAATTTTAACAAATTTTATAACATAAAATTCCGAGCAACATCTTACCATCTTACCTTCCAGAGTTTTTTTGCAGTGCTCGCAGGTGAAATGAGGTGCCCAGGGTTTGTCTTGATCCCCGACAGGCATGCCGAAATATGCCTTATAGGCCTCATACATCTTAGCAGATGCTTCCACGAAGTAGTTTTTCGCTCTTGTCTTGATAAATTGGCCGCAGACATAGCAAAATGTGTCTGCCAGATGCTTGCAGCCTCTTGATGCCATCTCAGAAAAATGCAGATATGTATCCACTTAGGCAGCTGGAACTAAACTGAACTGGTGGGCTTAAGTCCCCTGTATTTATACTACTATTTATATTACTGGAAAGTTCTAGAAGTTACTCCAAGTTTACTCATCATTGAATCTATCTGGAATGTTCTGGAAAATAGGTAAATTTCAAAATATCACTGTCCTGGTCACAAAAGCAAAGTTTGTGGGGAATAATAGCCATTTTCTATACTTTTGAGGCATAAGCAGTTAGGAAATAACACTTACTACCCAGGAACCAAAAAAAAAAAAAAAATTGTTACACAGTGTAATGCTAATAAACTAAGAGGTAGGAGACTTGATTTTAAAAAAATTAGGAACACTCCTTTAAACCATAAAAAACAATAACCTAGACATATTTATTTATTCTAACTACAGTCAACTCTTGTTAATACAAATTTCAAGGGACTGGAAAAAAATGGTCCTATCAGCAATTCTTACTACCAGGAGCAAAATGCATACTGTCAGTTTTTATTGAAGTTACAGTAATACTTAAATCTAATTTCAATTACAGGACAATAAACAGTATTATATATTTAAAATGACTGTGCATTTTATTAAAAATACAGTAGTAAGTGAACTTTTAAAAAGTATACATTACAACTTGAAACCTGCATGTCCAGAATGATTTACACAAACAGAAAATGTGTGTTAAGTGAATTCGTAGAATAAGAAGTAATTTACAATAAGCCACTGTTAAATTTGGCCGGGGCCATGTAGGACATTTGTAGTATTGTTTAATCCAAGTTCGTCTTAATGAGAATTTACTGGATACAGTTTTTACAAGGTAATCACAATATTTTGTGGCCTGGGCTAAAATCCAGCTTCAGTCACAAAAATAAATGAGCTATGTGGTCTTAGCCTTAGTGTACAGTACACACCAATAAACTGTCTAGGACCATTGGCAAGGCTCACCTTTTCAAAAAAGACATAGCGTGGATACTGACTGGACTGCTCTCACTGCTCCTTACTGCTTTTAGAAGCAGTAAGGAGAAATTGCATCTTGAATTGCTTTAATCAGAAAACAGAGGACATTGGAGAAACACAGCAGCAGCTCAAAGTCAAACAGCCGCGTGTGTTTTTCTGATAACAAACAAACTGAAACTCGGAGCAGCTGATTCAAATTCAGTGCCGTTCTGAGACACGGGTGAGGGGAGGAGCCAACAGCACAGCAGAACAACGCAGTTAAACGAGGCAGTCTTCCCAGCGACAGCGAGTGGGAGAAGTACAGGCGTGGAAAAGTACAGAGCAGTTTAGAAGCAGTTTGAAAGCAGGCTGACAGCTGCAGAAGAAACTAAACTTAAAAAAAAAAAACCTCAACATGGTCTTCAAGCCAGTAATCTGTGACACCTGCTTGATGTGGGAAATCCGCATCACCCCTAACAGACTGAAAGCCACCAGGGAGATAGAAGGTCAGAATGGTTGGGTTCAGGTAGGCAGAAGCAGGAAAAAAAAGAAACTTCCTCAAATACAACCACCAGAAATCAAAACAACCAACAAATTTGAGTCACTTCAGAATTTTGATGAGCAGAACCAACAACAAGAGAATGAAAGGAACAACATCCAGGACCCTATTGACAGTGGTGACCAGACAGCAAAAAGAAGGGAGGTCATGATTGTTGGGGACTCCATATTGAGAAACACAGCAAGTTCAGTTCGCAGTTTGGACCCCCTTACTACAACAGTGTGCTGCCTTCTGGGAGCCTCGGTCAAGCACATCACTGAGAACATGGACAGGCTCCTAGAATGAACAGGAGACGACCCGGTAGTAGTCGTCCACATCGGTACAAACAACATTGGAAGAGACAGACCAAAATCCCTGCAAAACAAATTCAAAGAGCTAGGAAGGAAATTCAAAGAGAAAACCAAAACTGTGGTATTTTTTGGTATACTACCGGCATCTTGCAAAGGACCATCTGGACAGCTGGAAATAATTAATCAAAACGCATGGCTGAAGATGTGGTGCACACGGGAAGGCTTCACCTATCTTGATCATTGGACCACATTCTACAACGAGGACTATCTGTATAGACGGGATGGACTGCACTTAAATAACAAGGGAACCAGTCTACTTGGAGAAAAGATCCTCGAGCAGGTTCAGAAGCATTTAAACTAGAAAGGAAGGGGGGAGAAATCAACAAAAAAAACAGAAGGGAGACTGCATCAAAACAAGAACAACAACTCAGGTAAGACAACCATTAAATGTATTTATCTAAATGCTAGAAGTATCAGAAACAAAATTCTAGAACTTGAAGCTACTGCACTAACAGGTAACTATGATGTGATAGGTGTTACAGAAACGTGGTTGTCTGAGAGTGATGGGGACGAATATAATATTTGTGGGTATACACTGTATAGGAAAGACAGGCAGGACAGAAGAGGAGGAGGGGTAGCGCTATACATAAGAAACAGTCTTGAAGCCCAGGTGTTAAACCTGGACAAAGAAAATAAAACCGAATCAATATGGGTCAGAATAACAGACAAAAATTCAAAGGGCATAATAATAGGAGCATGCTATAGACCGCCAGATTCAGACGGTGAGCAAAATAATCTGTTATACAATGACATTAGAAATGCGTGTAGCAAAGGAGAAGCCATACTAATGGGGGATTTCAACTTCCCCCAAATAAAATGGGAAAACCCGGTGGGTAGCACGAAGGATGAAATAGAAATGGTGGAAATGACAAATGACTGCTTCCTAACACAATTTGTCAAGGCACCAACTAGAGGGGAGGCATGCCTTGATTTAGTCTTTTCAAATAACGAAGACAGAATAACTAAAACAGAGGTCAGAGAACCACTGGCAAACTCAGACCACAACATGGTCTCATTTGAAGTGTTTTTTAAAACCCCAAAAGTAATGACTAAAGCTAAGGTTTACAATTTTAGAAAAGCAAACTATGAAGGTATGAAACAGAGACTAACAGAAGTAGATTGGAGTAAAATAGAGAAAACACCCACAGAAGAAGGATGGTTGTTCTTCAAAAATGTAGTACTAGAGGCGCAAAACAATTACATCCCTAAAGTAGACAAATCTAAATGTAAAACTAAATTGCCAAAATGGTTTAATAGATCAATTAAAAAAAATATTCAGCGAAAAAAGGCACTTTACAGAGCATTAAAAAAGGACCAAAAAGAAAGTACGCAGAAAGAGTACACAGAACTGCAAACGCAAGTCAAAAAGGAAGTTAGAAAGGCCAAGAGAGAAATAAAAATGAACATTGCTAAGGGAGATAAAACCAATTCCAAAATGTTTTTCCAATATTACAACAGCAAGAGAACATTCAAAGAGGAGATTAAATGTTTAAGAGATACAAATGGCAAAATCGTAGATGAAGAAAAAAAAATAGCAAATATATTAAATGATTACTTTTCACAAGTTTTTACAAAGGAAGATACTGACAACATGCCCCACATGTCATCCAGTTCCTATCCAGTTTTAAATAACTTTAGCATAACTGAGGCAGAAGTGTTAAAGGGACTAGGAGCTCTTAAAATAAACAAATCCCCTGGGCCGGATGAGATCCTCCCAGTAGTACTCAAAGAAATGAAAAAAGTTATTTACAAACCGCCAACCAAGATCATGCAGCAGTCTCTTTACACAGGGGTGGTACCGACAGACTGGAAAATTGCAAACGTAATACCGATCCACAAAAAGGGAAGCAAAACTGAACCAGGTAACTACAGACCAGTAAGCCTGACTTCTATTATATGCAAACTTATGGAAACTATAATAAGATCCAAAATGGAAAATTACCTATATGGTAACAGGGTCCTGGGAGACAGTCAACATGGTTTTAGGAAAGGGAGATCGTGTCTAACTAACTTGCTTGATTTTTTTGAGGATGCAACATCGATAATGGATAATTGCAAAGCATGACATGGTTTATTTAGATTTCCAGAAAGCTTTTGACAAAGTCCCGCACAAAAGATTAATTCTCAAACTGAACGCAGTTGGGATTCAAGGAAACACATGTACATGGATTAGGGAGTGGTTAACATGTAGAAAACAGAAAGTACTGATTAGAGGAAAAACCTCAGAATGGAGTGTGGTAACCAGTGGTGTACCACAGGGATCAGTATTAGGTCCTCTGCTATTCCTAATCTACATTAATGATTTAGATTCTGGTATAGTAAGCAAACTTGTTAAATTTGCAGACGACACAAAAGTAGGAGGAGTGGCAAACACTGTTGCAGCAGCAAAGGTCATTCAAAATGATCTAGACAAGATTCAGAAATGGGCAGACACATGGCAAATGACATTTAATAGAGAAAAGTGTAAGGTACTGCACACAGGAAATAAAAATGTACATTATAAATATCATATGGGAGATACTGAAATTGGAGAAGGAATCTATGAAAAAGACCTAGGAGTTTTTGTTGACTCAGAAATGTCTTCATCTAGACAATGTGGGGAAGCTATAAAAAAGGCTAACAAGATGCTCGGATACATTGTGAAAAGTGTTGAATTTAAATCAAGGGAAGTAATGTTAAAACTGTATAATGCACTACTAAGACCTCATCTTGAATATTGTGTGCAGTTCTGGTCACCTCGCTATAAAAAAGATATTGCTGCTCTAGAAAGAGTGCAAAGAAGAGCGACCAGAATTATTCTGGGCTTAAAAGGCATGTCATATGCAGACAGGCTAAAAGAATTGAATCTGTTCAGTCTTGAACAAAGAAGACTATGTGGCGACCTAATTCAAGCATTCAAAATTCTAAAAGGTATTGACAATGTCGACCCAAGGGACTTTTTCAGCCTGAAAAAAGAAACAAGGACCAGGGGTCACAAATGGAGATTAGACAAAGGGGCATTTAGAACAGAAAATAGGAGGCACTTTTTTACACAGAGAATTGTAAGGGTCTGGAATCAACTCCCCAGTAATGTTGTTGAAGCTGACACCCTGGGATCCTTCAAGAAGCTGCTTGATGAGATTTTGGGATCAATAAGCTACTAACAACCAAACGAGCAAGATGGGCCGAATGGCCTCCTCTCGTTTGTAAACTTTCTTATGTTCTTATGTAACAATTAAATTAACAGAAACCCATTTTATTAATTCTTTAATGGAAACATAGACCACTCTAACAAAGTAACATATACATTTATCTGTACAATCTTTTTCTTCTAATAATTTAATACAAGACAGTGAAAATCACTTTACAAATATTATATTCTTCAGTCTATAAGGTAAACATATAATTTCTATTGCATTTAGTTTGTTCGGTTACAGGAAGAACAGGTTTAGATTGTTGTGCTGCGTGTCTGCAGGCGAGGAGTTCCCCCTTTGCAGACCAGGATTCCAGAGTCCTGGGGTTACTCCAAGTGATCAACAATACTCCCTTCCCTTTGAAGGTCCATCGTGGGTAACGCACTGGTAACCCCCCAACAAACACTGTGTTATTTAGTATATAATAAGTTTTTTGTGTTTGTGGTCCTTCATTTCAGAAAACAGTATTAAATCTGAGCCTGTATAACTGGTCCTTACGTGTTAGCCACTGCAAAATCAGACATGTGCTTTGACTAATGTGAAGTAGGCCAAAAATAACGCATTATAGATTTTGTCTGTTCTTAGTAAAACATGTCCTGTTGTCGACAACAAAGAGCTGTTTATATTATTCTAAATGGCTCCAGTCTGGATCACCCAAATCCTGCTGACTGTGTTTGAGGAAAAGATCCTCTCTTAAGCAGGATTAACATTATATCCTATTGGAGCAGAACTGAGCTCTGAGTGGAGGAGCTGTGTCGTGTGGGACTTGTGCAGTTGAATATATAGAAGTAATAAATACAAATATCTATAAATGTAGATAAGTATGGGGTGTTTTTTTTTATAATATGCTGGTGCTGGGAGGTGGAACACTAAAACATTAAAACATCTCAAACATAAGTAAACATCTTTCTTTTTGCAAAAACATCATTCTTGTTAGCTTTCTCCTTCACCTTCCTCATCATCTTGTTTGATAACTGGGTTTCCTAAACAGGAGACAAAACAGTAACCGGTATTTATCCATGTTTATCCATACACTTACAGGATAGTTTATCCATCTCTTCCTATACAGTTCTGCAGACTCTGGGCCAAACACTTTATATGAAGAATACAACACATGCTTGTGTTGTAAATGAATACAACAAACAAATAGAAACCCTGATTATGTACTTCAAAGCACTGAAACTCACCATCAAGTTTCTTTAATTTGGGAAGTCTCTTGGTTGCTTCTTCTAGCCAGCTGCCCTCGCTGGAATATTTCTCTTCTATGGGGTTTCCTACAAACACCAGGTCTGCCAGAGAAGGGAGGTCTGCCAGCTTCACAAACTCACCTGTCAAGACACACACGTCATTGCTCGGGAATGTGGGCATACAGTGCCTGGGCAG
This sequence comes from Polyodon spathula, assembly GCF_017654505.1. Lineage (NCBI taxonomy): Eukaryota > Metazoa > Chordata > Actinopteri > Acipenseriformes > Polyodontidae > Polyodon > Polyodon spathula. The sequence goes on from NC_054545.1 coordinate 19,440,250, forward strand.
CAGGTACATTTAAAAGCAGTCAGCTATGATTGCGCTGCAAAGAGGCTACTTATAATTCACAGGTAAGCTTTGGTGGTGGCAGCATGGTACAGTGGCTGGGGCTAAGGGCTGTGATCCAGTGGGTCTGATGGGCAATGACTCATGAGTGAGGAGTTCAATTACCCAGAAACAGTGAAAAGCAGAAGTTTTCAGAACAAATTCCGTACTAGGAAATGCCTATACTGATGTCTTTGTAACATATGTAATATTTTGTGGCCCCATAATTGCAGCATAATTTTTTGAAATACTAAAAGTCTGACTGTGCGAAGTTGCCAGTCTTTGCTGGGGATTCCAGAGGGAGCGTTGCATTGTTTCTGGTGTTCTTGCTGATTAGGGAGGCACAACCAGCAGGAATTGTTTCTCCTCATCGTGCTGCAGAAGACCTACCAGCCTGGCATCTCGTGAGCTCAGGTGCATGCCTGCTGGCCTGCTGGTATCTCACTGACTTTTACATTATCTTAACAGAGGAAGCTGGTTTGTGAAAGTATTTTATTTATTTATTTTACATATTGAAGGTTGCATATGTCCAATTTAGCTAGTGATTATTAAATCTAAAAAATCCTCTTTTCTCAAATGTTGCTGTATTTGGTAAGAGAGTCTAACATTTTTTTTTTTGTACAGAATTCTCACAAATGTTCTAATGTAAATTGATTTTATTAAAATAAAATGGTCAAATAAATTTTAAAAAAATCCAGCATTGATTTCTTTAATTTGGGGGTTGTCTTTATTAGTTGATTACTTTCACTAGTTAATGTTACATTTCAATGTCAATAGCACATTAAAAAAGGACTAGATTAGAGAGATATCAATAATACATTTAAGTACTCATGACTAACTTCTATTTCTGGTGCTTTCGACTGGTTATTTTTAAACAAATCTGTCTTGGATTGGGGGCAGGAAGCCTAGTCAGGGCAGCAGTACCACTAACTCCATTAATTTCAACAGTCACATAGTGAGCACTGATGATGCAGACAACAGCAAAAGCCCACATGGAAAGACTAGAGTTGATCATTTCAAACAAAATGTGGCAGAATGTATCAATAAATCAACTTAAATTCAAAGCTCATGTCTAGTTTATTCATGGAGCAAATTGCGGCATATTTTTTTGAAAAACATCTCATTGAAATTCATTTACCGCCACAGCTATAACATTGAAAAGCAGATCATCATGATCTATTGAAAACATGCTGCATGACATATAGAGGCATTAGAATAGAGAGACAGGCTCCATATATCTCACATGACTTCTGCTAAAGAATGTCCTTAGCAGTTTTCTAGATATGTTATATTTTAAGCGTCACATATAAACAGACGGCTGGACAGACAGCCTCCACATAACTGGAGATTATGAAATCTGCAATAATTTGTGCCAACAAAGGCTCTTAGCAAGTTTCATCATAGATGGACGATCAGTTCTCCACATATATGCAAAACTCTTAAACGTGTCTTTATCCCACAAGGTATAAGAAGTTGTGATGCTACACACTAGAAAATTACTATGACTCTGACTGGTCACTCCCTCCCTGTTGATATGAGCTGGACCCATTTCCTAAACTAACCAGACACAAGTGTTCTGTCTGACTATACGAGCAGTGTTCCAGCTGAAAAGAGGCTTGACTGACCCGTCACCCTTTGTGTGCTCCAGTAAAAAGAGACTGACCACTCACCCTTCGTGTGATGTAGAGCGAACCCTCCCCCTCTCTCTCTCACACACACACATACACACACACACACTGGAAATGATATGTAGCGTCTCAGCAAAGCAGTGTAGCAGTGGTCAACCGACCCCAGTCCTTGACGAGGTTGTTGGACATGTAGAGGACCTTCAGCTTCTTCATCACATGGATCCCTTTCAGCTTCTCGATCAGGTTGTAGGAAATCCAAAGCTCCTCTAAGGTCTCCCCAACCGCCTCCTGTTGAAGGACAGTGGGAACTATTTAAATGACTAAAACAGTGGCTGATCTGATACCACCACACTTATATGTGTAAAAATGATTTTTCCTGGACCTTGTTTCACTGAATTTGTATTGTATGTTAATAAGCTGGCTAATAAATTACCCCTCAGGGAAAACATCAGCTGTATTAACATAGCATTAAAATAGTTGACATTATAGATTGTTTTTTGTATTATTAAGATTATTATTATTATTTATAATTATTTATGGTATTGGATAGAAAGAAACAAAGAAAGAAATCCTAATTGCTTAGGGTTTACATTTCAAATTAGAGAATCAATAGCCATAATAAGTGGTTTTAAATCTTATCTCCTTCATTTTAAAAATAACTGGTAAACAATTTCCCCAGAATACGAGAATACTAAAATGACTGTTATCTGTATATGAGGGTCTGATAGAATTAATGTTTAGCTGGGATAAGAAGTTTTAGGACAATGCAAATTGATGCAATAAACAAGAGTATATTTTGATAATATTTTTGCAGGATTTTAGTTTACTAAAATCCTTTCCTAGCTAAAGTTTAATTAAATTGCACCCTTAGTCAAATGCAGTGGTTACTAAAATATTAAAACTTTTATGACTAAACATCATTGAACATTAAGTAAATTACCAACCAGTCCATTTAAATTCTTTATGTTGTTCCGTCCTAAAGACAAGATTCGTAGATTTTCTATAAAAAAGAAAGAAAAGCAAAAATGTGCAATCTGTAAAATAAGTACAAACTACATATTCTGCAAGTATCTGAATTTATCAGTTCAATTTACATTTACAATGTCATAGATCTAATCAATCCAGAAGGCTATATGTGGCCCTGTTGAGTACATCTTGGTTTTGTTACTAAAGTTCTACAACCAGCATCTCTCTACTTCACTGCCTTCACCAGCCCGTCTCCCTTGCAGTGTATACATTCCTCAAATCCTTCTCCGATTGTATTCACTCAGAGACTCTCTGTAGATATTGCTTAATTACATGATAAATGGAATCTTTGTCATTCATTTTCCTAAAAAAGCTTTTCCTGCAATAACATAACACTGTATAGATTGGATATACAAACAGCCAAAGTGCCCATTGCAAGAGTAACCTGTTGCAAAGGAAAAAGACAGATTCAGCTTAAAATCCAGGACTTGCAGGGCCGCTAGAAAACTCGACACGGAGTAGACGTGTTTTACTGGCATTCCTGCACTTTAAAATCAGAAAGGCCAAAACACTTGCTGCTACAGGGCGCAACCAGTGTCCTTGGATAACACAGTTCCCCTTGGTTCTGTCTTGTATTTTATTTACTGTGTGGACTACTATACGGTCATACACTGCATGAACCCTCGTGTCCAATAAGTGTATTTATCACCGTGGCAATGAACACACACATGTGTATATATATATATATATATATATTTTTTTCAAAACGGTATATATATATATATATATATATATATATATATATATATATATATATATATATATATATATATATATATATTATATATATATATATATATATATATATATATATATACATACACACACAGTACTGTGCAAAAGTTTTAGGCAGGTGTGAAAAAATGCTGTAAAGTAAGAATGCTTTCAAAAATAGACATGTTAATAGATTATATTTATCAATTAACTAAATGCAAAGTGAGTGAACAGAAGAAAAATCTAAATCAAATCCATATTTGGTGTGACCACCCTTTGCCTTCAAAACAGCATCAATTCTTCTAGGTACACTTGCACAAAGTCAGGGATTTTGTAGGCATATAGTCAGGTGTATGATTAAACAATTATACCAAACAGGTGCTAATGATCATCAATTCAATATGTAGGTTGAAACACAATCATTAACTGAAACAGAAATAGCTGTGCAAGAGGAATAAAACTGGGTGAGGAACAGCCAAACTCAGCTAACAAGGTGAGGTTGCTGAAGACAGTTTACTGTCAAAAGTCATACACCATGGCAAGACTGAGCACAGCAACAAGACACAAGGTAGTTATACTGCATCAGCAAGGTCTCTCCCAGGCAGAAATTTCAAGGCAGACAGGGGTTTCCAGATGTGCTGTCCAAGCTCTTTTGAAGAAGCACAAAGAAAATGGCAACGTTGAGGATCGTAGACGCAGTGGTCGGCCAAGGAAACTTACTGCAGCAGATGAAAGACACATCATGCTTACTTCCCTTTGCAATCGGAAGATGTCCAGCAATGCCATCAGCTCAGAATTGGCAGAAAACAGTGGGACCCTGGTAGACCCATCTACTGTCCGGAGAAGTCTGGTCAGAAGTGGCCTTCATGGAAGACTTGCGGCCAAAAAGCCATACCTCCGACATGGAAACAAGGCCAAGCGACTCAACTATGCATGAAAACACAGGAACTGGGGTGCAGAAAGACGGCAGCAGGTGCTCTGGACTGATGAGTCAAAATTTGAAATATTTGGCTGTAGCAGAAGGCAGTTTGTTCGCCGAAGGGCTGGAGAGCGGTACATGAATGAGTGTCTACAGGCAACAGTGAAGCATGGTGGAGGTTCCTTGCAAGTTTGGGGCTGCATTTCTGCAAATGGAGTTGGGGATTTGGTCAGAATTAATGGTCTCCGCAATGCTGAGAAGTACAGGTAGATACTTATCCATCATGCAGTACCATCAGGGAGGCATCTGATTGGCCCCAAATTTATTCTGCAGAATGATAACAACCCCAAACATACAGCGAAAGTCATTAAGAACTATCTTCAGTTTAAAGAAGAATAAGGAGTCCTGGAAGTGATGGTATGGCTCCCATAGAGCCCTGATCTCAACACCATTGAGTCTGTCTGGGATTACATGAAGAGAAGCAACTATGGCTGCCTAAACCCACAGAAGAACTGTGGTTAGTTCTCCCAGATGTTTGGGCCAACCTACCTGCCGAGTTCCTTCAAAAACTGTGTGCAAGTGTACCTAGAAGAATTGATGCTGTTTTGAAGGCAAAGGGTGGTCACACCAAATATGGATTTGATGTAGATTTTTCTTCTGTTCACTCACCTTGCATTTAGTTAATTGATAAATATAAACTATTAACATGTCTATTTTGAAAGCATTCTTGCTTTACAGCATTTTTTCACACCTGCCTAAAACTTTTGCACAGTACTGTATATAGACACACACACACATTTTGTTTGTCCAATTACTTCTCACAATTTGGAATGCCCAATCGCTTTTCCCCTCACTGCAGCAATTTCCCATATGGCTCAGGAGACCCGACGGTTCAGTGGGCGTCCTCCGATCCCACGACCAAGCCAGCTTCCTATTTCACCCAAACTTGAGCAGATGTCAGCGATCTAACGGCCTCTGGAGGACAAAGCCCAGCCCTGCAGGCTCCTGGCCAGCAGGGTTCACTGTAGCACGATGAGGAGAAACAGTCTCTCCCAGTTGAACAGTCTCTCCCTGTTGTGCCTGCCTAACCCACGGGAGGTACAACCAATGTGACTACTTCGCACTCAATACTTACTGAGTCCGTTGAGGTTTGCAATCTTTTCAATGCAGTTTGTGGAGAGCGACAGCTTCCTATATTGAAAAGAAGCACAACCAACATGATTCTCATTATCTTGTTCGCCAAATTTTGCAGGTTTTCTTGCAAAGGTTTAACTTTATATCTATGTGTCGCAGGCCTACCTTGTTATTTATCAATCATTATTTAGGTATTTTCAACCACTTTTGGTTACCCTATTTGTTTGAAAACAATTTAAGTTATATATTATATTTCTTTATTTGTACTGGTGATTACTGCTTAGTCATATAGAATAAATACAGTAAACATGCTAATGTGTGTAGTTATTTGTGTTACTTTTTAGTGTGATTGTAATTATAATTGTAATTACTGCATCATAACTGGAATTGGAATTGAACAAAATAGCATTGTAATTGTAATTATAATTAACCCCAGTCTCATGGGGGATTTTAATAAAGTATGTCTGGACCAACACTGGGGGAAGGGTTAAGTACTAGCAGTCAAAGCTGCATCCTAAGAGATTCACAGCCAGTAAGTGCAAACAGCTCTGTGGCGCCACTCAGTTACAGTGGTAGGCACGGCCAGACCGTCACAGTGAGGTAATGCAAAAATGGTTCAGCTTTGCACGCCTATGTTTTTTTACCAGCTTTGACTCATCTGCACTTCATTAGTCCAAACACCAGGCCACAAAAGAAAGAAATAAACAAAACAGCAGGGAGTGCTGTGGACTTAAAGATAATCGTGCATTTTGTCAGAGTGCAGCTAAACTACTGGAGTTATGCTCTGATGTCAATCGAGTGTTCGTGCTCGTTCAAACGGGTGGTTATAGTTATTGTACTAAAATCAATACAGCAGGCTATATACAAATATAAATACCCCACAAAACACCTTTTTTTAAGAGCACGGGAGAGTCTGAAATGAACTGCAGCACCTTTTATGCTACCAGTAATGTACTTACATTGTACACTTCTAGCTATAATGATTCACTACTCTGAATCAAACTATTACAGAGTGTTGTTAATAATGTATGTGTTAATCATGCAAGAAAGGTGGAAAAATGAAAACTCAAAGGGTTAAACTTAATGCACTGAAGTCTTAACGATGATCAAAACAGTTTATATAGTGTTAAGATGGCACAGATCTTGCTATATAAATCGGGGTGTGGAAAACCAGCGTCATACATTATTGTGCACATTTGTCATAACTTGTGTGTTATGAAAATTCTGTACAGTCAGCCAGTGATTTTTTGATTTCTTTATTTTGGCTTTAGTCGGATGTGTCTAATGTGTTGTAGGAAAATATTAATGTGATCATGTACACCAACTGAGCTGTATAAGAGTGTCTTTCTACAGTAAACTATAACTCATGCTTAATAACCTGCACTAAAATGTTTCAGAGTGTCGAAAGGGGAAATGTAAGGTCAGTGCCGGAGCATTTAGCTCAGCTGTTGCAAGCAAACTTTGCAAAATCTAGACACAGCAATTTATGCAACAGCAGGTGGTAAGTGTGTTGAAAGTAATGTTTTGTGCAGACAACTCTGGTGAGAAAATGGGGTTTACAAAAAGGAAGTTGTGGTTTGACATTTAAGGTGAATGGGAAGTAGAATGCAGACACAGGCTATTTTAGCACAGCATGCAAACTTGTTTATCTGTCTGTATGAAATGGGAGTACACACAAGCACTTTTTGAGACATGCTTCTGAGAGCTTCCATTTTCCTCGCTGAACACCGTGCTGAGATATGCCTAGTTTTACTTGTGTTTTGTTTGTGTTTTTATTTTTTGATAATTCACCGAGAGTGAAAATAGAATGTCTTTAAAAGATGGACATAAATAATCATGCATATGTACGTTTTCCCATTTATAAAAACTTTCTTTTTATTCTTGAGAAATTTTGTGTTTTGTATGTATTATTGTTTACAATTGTTCATTGCATGTGTTGCTATTTTCACAAAAAAAAAAAAATCTATCATTGATTTATGTTTTATTTTCAAACATAGTATATTATAGCAATTTCAGGGGTGAAATTAGCAATTAAAGTGATTTTATAAATCTGGTACCTGGCATGCATATTGAATTTTACATCTGGAGTGGAAGGGGTTAAATAGGTTTTGTGCTGCACCCCCAATATGTTTAGGTTTACAGGCACATCTGTGATGACTCGTTTTGGAGAGAATTTTTCAGCATACTTACTCGCAGTTTACCAATGTTGACAAGGATGCATCCATCTTTTCAATAGGAGGGATCTGTCCGTAGAGTTTGACTGCTTTGGCCTCACCAACTTTCTGTCCCGCGTTTGCCTCCTGCAAGAGCATTTCATTTTAATAAGAAAGTGTGACGGAAACATGAGTTCTGGTGATGAATCTTCCTCCCGACCTGTGAGTGTTCTAAAGAACGAGAGGAGAAGTATCTGGAAGGGCTGGCCTGACAGTTCGTTTCCGGGTCAGGGAAGTGGGTCAGCCTGGAAAGAAGCGAGACTCTGTTGTAAGACCGTATTGATTTGAAAGGTAAACGAGAGGCAGCTGCAAGTAATAAGGCAGCTGCAACCGTTTACCTAGATATCATGCATGATTACATATAGGGGCCAGGGTAACGCTGATCTTTTCCTTCGTTTGGGTAAACGCTTGGAGAGAGAAGGACCGAGAGAGGAGCTCTCGTTGTGAAAAAGAATTACGTGTTGTATATTGTTGTGTCTGTCTTTCTAATTGTCTGCATTTTGCACCACCAGACAGTTAACTCACCTACCTGGAGCTGTCGATCAGAGTCAGCACAATCCGGATCACCACTGCACGGAACCGTCACAAAATACAGTGTCTTCACCCACCACAAGCACGTCTGCACTCACCCAGGACTGGTGACCGTGTGTTCTTTTTGTTCGGGACTGTGCCCTGCTTTGCTATCCCGCGCTTTACACATTGTTGTGTATAGCTGGGGATTTGTTATTTTATGGTCACCAGACCTGGATTATAAATAAAAGCACCTTTTCCACTGGAAACTGTTGTCTGCCTGTCACTCCTGCATTGCATCACCGCTACACCTGTTCCCCTCCACTAGCCACTTTGCCACAGAAAGTCAAGCAACTTTTTTGTGATCGAGGCAAAACAAGCACCCTATAGCACACAGAAATGCACAAACCCAATTCTACCTGTGTATAAACTTATAATATCACAGTATTATAGAAATAATAGTGACAGATTAAAAAAATAATACTTACCCATTTTACAAGTGCTTCTTTTATGGTGGTTGCTTTTGCCTGTGGGAAACAAAGCACAGAATTGGGCATTTATTCAGAAACACACACATATACAAAATAATCTGTTATACAATGACATTAGATATGCATGTAGCAAAGAAGAAGCAATACTAATGGGGATTTCAACTTCCCCCATATAGAATGGGAAAACCCGGTGGGGAGCACGACGGATGAAATAGAAATGGTGGAAATGACAAATGACTGCTTCCTAACACAATTTGTCAAAGCACCGACTAGAGGGGAGGCATGCCTTGATTTAGTCTTTTCAAATAACGAAGACAGAATAACTAAAACAGAGGTCAGAGAACCATAGGCAAACTCAGACCACAACATGGTCTCATTTGAAGTGCTATTTAAAACCCCAAAAGCAATGACTAAAGCTAAGGTTTACAATTTTAGAAAAGCAAACTATGAAGGTATGAAACAGGCTAACAGAAGTAGATTGGAGTAAAATAGAGAAAACATCCACAGAAAAACGATGGCTGTTCTATAAAAATGTAGTACTAGAGGCGCAAAACAATTACATCCCTAAAGCAGACAAATCTAAATGTAAAACTAAATTGCCAAAATGGTTTAATAGATCAATTAAAAAAAATATTCAGCGAAAAAAGGCACTTTACAGAGCATTAAAAAGGGACCAAAAAGAAAGTACACAGAAAGAGTACACAGAACTGCAAACGCAAGTCAAAAAGGAAGTTAGAAAGGCCAAGAGAGAAATAGAAATGAACATTGCTAAGGGGGCTAAAACCAATTCCAAAATGTTTTTCCAATATTACAACAGCAAGAGAACATTCAAAGAGGAGGTTAAATGTCTAAGAGATACAAATGGCAAAATCATAGACGAAGAAAAACTGATAGCAAACATATTAAATGATTACTTTTCACAAGTTTTTACAAAGGAAGATAAGGACAACATGCCCCACGTCATCCAGTTCCTATCCAGTTTTAAATAACTTTAGCATAACCGAGGAAGACGTGTTAAAGGGACTAGGAGCTCTTAAAATAAACAAATCCCCTGGGCCAGATGAGATCCTCCCAATAGTACTCAAAGCAATGAAAGAAGTTATTTACAAACCGCTAACCAAGATCATGCAGCAGTCGCTTGACACAGGGGTGGTACCGATAGACTGGAAAATTGCAAACATAATACAGATCCACAAAAAGAGAAACAAAACTGAACCAGGTAACTACAGACCAGTAAGCCTGACTTCTATTATATGCAAACTTATGGAAACTATAATAAGATCCAAAATGGAAAATTACCTATATGGTAACAGGGTCCTGGGAGACAGTCAACATGGTTTTAGGAAAGGGAGATCATGTCTAACTAACTTGCTTGATTTTTTTGAGGATGCAACATCAATAATGGATAATTGCAAAGCATATGACATGGTTTATTTAGATTTCCAGAAAGCTTTTGACAAAGTCCCGCACAAAAGACTAATTCTCAAACTGAGCGCAGTAGGGATTCAAGGAAACACATGTACATGGATTAGGGAGTGGTTAACATGTAGAAAACAGAAAGTACTGATTAGAGGAGAAACCTCAGAATGGAGTGTGGTTACTAGTGGATTACCACAGGGATCAGTATTAGGTCCTCTGCTATTCCTAATCTACATTAATGATCTAGATTCTGGTATAGTAAGCAAACATGTTAAATTTGCAGACGACACAAAAATAGGAGGCGTGGCAAACACTCTTGCAGCAGCAATGGTCATTCAGAATGATCTGGACAAGATTCAGAACTGGGCAGACACATGGCAAATTACATTTAATAGAGAAAAGTGTAAGGTACTGCACGCAGGAAATAAAAAGTGAAAAATGTTGAATTTAAATCAAGGGAAGTAATGTTAAAACTGTACAATGCAAATTAGTAAGACCTCATCTTGAATATTGTGTTCAGTTCTGGTCACCTCGCTATAAAAAATATTGCTGCTCTAGACGGAGTGCAAAAAAGAGCGACCAGAATTATTCCAGGTTTAAAAGGCATGTCATATGCAGACAGGCTAAAAGAATTGAATCTGTTCAGTCTTGAACAAAGAAGACTACGCGGCGACCTAATTCATGCATTCAAAATTCTAAAAGGTATTGACAATGTCGACCCAAGGGACTTTTTCGACCTGAAAAAAAAGAAACAAGGACCAGGGGTCACAAATGGAGATTAGACAAAGGGGCATTCAGAACAGAAAATAGGAGGCACTTTTTTACACAGAGAATCGTGAGGGTGTGGAATCAACTCCCCAGTAATGTTGTTGAAGCTGACACCCTGGGAGCCTTCAAGAAGCTGCTTGATGAGATTCTCGGATCAATAAGCTACTAACAACCAAACGAGCAAGATGGGCCTAATGGCCTCCTCTCGTTTGTAAACTTTCTTATGTTCTTATATATATTCTGTAGTATTTCCTCGTAATGCTAAATCATCCTGTATTTGAGTTGCTAACTGTTTATTCAATATGCAGCAGTGATAATTAATTGGAACAGTAGACACATATTGATTTCAATGTTTATACACCAATGGAAAACTACAAATGACCTAAAAAAGTTTTGTTTTAGTTCCAGGGTAACAAATTAATTGCAGCAATAATTTCCTGAAGACTTTGTTAAGGTAGTCCATAATACAGACCCTTTGATCAAATCCATTCATACACTGGCCTACAGATCTGGTCAGTGGTCTTAGGAAATTATACTTATTATTTCACAGTCATGGATAGAACAGGTACAGCTGTTTACAGTCAAAAGCTACAATTATTTGACTTTATTTATTAAGTTACCCCATAATATTATGGAGGATTATTAACTAGGTAAAATGAGAAATCAATGAACATCTCTTTGGCATATACACTGGCTTGCAAAAGTATTCAGACCCCTAACCAATTCTCTCATATTACCGAATTACAAATGGTACGTTGAAATTTTGTTCTGTTTGATATTTTATTTTTAAATACTGAAACTCAGAATCAATTATTGTAAGGTGACATTGGTTTTATGTTGGGAAATATTTTTAAGAAAAATAAAAAACTGAAATATCTTGCTTGCATAAGTATTCAACCCCTGTGCTGTTGAAGCTCCCAGTTTGCACCGATGAAAGAAATTGCCTTAACAAGGACACAATTACCTTACCATTGGCCTGTACCTGTGAACCATTAAAGTTCCTGTCACATTTCCTGGATAAAAACCCCACTGTTGAAGGATCATTGGTAAGGCTGTGAATCTGAAGGAAAATAAAGATCAAAGAGCATTCTATAGAAGTTAGAGATAAAGTAATACAAATGCATAGATTAGAGAAAGGGTACAAAATATTATCTAAGTGTTTGGATATCCCAGTGGGCATAGCTGGATCAATAATCAGGATGTGGAAGCTGCATCACACCACCCAGGCACTGCCAAGAAAAGGCCGTCCCTCAAAACTCAGCACTCAAACAAGGAGACTTGAGAGAGAAGCCACAAAAAGGCCAACAATCACTTTGAAAGAGCTACAGAGTTCAGTGGCTGGGAGTGCAGTAATGGTGCACCAGTCAACCATATCAAGAGCTCTGCATAACACTGGCCTGTATGGGAGTGTGGCAAGAAAAAAGCTGTTATTCTCAAAAATTACTATCTGAAAGCATGTCTGGAGTTTGCCAGAAAGCATAAGAGTGACCCAGCTGCAATATGGGAAAAGGTTTTGTGGTCAGATGAGACCAAGATAGAGCTTTCTGGCCAGAACTCAAAGCGCTATGTGTGGCGCAAACCTAACACTGCCCATGCCTCAAGACATACCATCCCTACAATGTAGTATGGTGGTGGCAGCATCATGCTGTGGGGATGCTTCTCATCAGCAGGGACTGGGCATCTTGTTACAACTGAAGGAAAAATGGATGGAGCAAAATACAGGAAAATACCGCATGAGAATCTCCTTCAGTCCACTAAAAAACTGAAGCTTGGGAGGAAATTCACCTTTCAGCAGGACAATGATCCCAAGCACAAGGCCAAAGCAACATTGGAGTGGCTCAAGAACAAAAAGGTGAAGGTCCTACAGTGGCCCAGTCAAAGTCCTGATCTCAATCCCATTGAGAATCTGTGGCACTATTTGAAAGTTGCAGTCCACAAGCGTCGTCCAACCAACCTGAACAACCTGGAGCAAATCTGCCAAGAAGAATGGGCCAAAATCACTCTGATACTGTGTGCAAAGCTGGTACATACTTACCCCAAAAGACTTAAAGCTGTTATTGCAGCGAAAAGTGGCTCTACCAAATATTAATGTGTGGGGGTTGTATACTTACGCAAGCACGATATTTCCGTTTTTTATTTTTCTTAAAAATATTTCCCAACATAAAACCAATGTCACTTTACAATAATTGATTTTGAGTTTCAGTGTTTTAAAATAAAATATCGAACAGAACGAATGTTCAATGTACCATTTGTAATTCAGTAATATGAGAGAATTGGTCAGGGGTCTGAATACTTTTGCAAGGCACTGTATAACTGTAAATTAACATACAAACAAACCCTAAAAAAAAACAAACAAAAAAAAAACCTAAAACAAAACAAAAAAACAAACATAGATCCTGGATTAAGAAATAGACCCTAATAAATCCTAAAAAAAACACCTTTGACAGTATGCTGTACGTACACTACTGTCCGTCACTCTTATTGGGAGGAATAAAATGTATACTTTAGATTAGAAAAAGCCATGGCAATGCAAAACTAAAGGAAAAGTATCAAATAATATAAGGCGGCGCCGGTTGAGGGATACTAATAAAAAAAAAGACTGTATCAAAATGATCAAGGGGCGTACTGTATCACTCCAATAATGTGACGTTTCTTTTTGCAGCATAACTCTTGCACAACATTTGTCTCAATCGGCCTGTGGCACACAAATTACAGTATCCCTGTAACCGTAACAAAACTCGCACGCTTTTTTTTTTTTTTGGTTGCTAGGGAGCAGTTTCCAATGAAGCCTAAACTAAAACTCAGCAATGCCAGATATCAACAACATCAACAACGACCAAAGCCTCTACATTTAACCCAAGCCTTTACTTGAAACGTAATAAAGAAAGAAAACAACCAATAACTCACAAAAACGTTTTTATATTGCTGTAAACAACTCAATAATATTCTACAAGACGCAATTAAACAAATATATTGAAAATAACCAGTTCCCAGTTTACGTTATTGTTTACATCGTGAAATAAGACGCATTATTACAAAAGAAAAACATACATTCTAAGCACATTCTAGATTTGCTTATGATTCGCAGCTACAAATTCAGTTTTGCATATAAAAAAAACACCGATTCAGAATAGCAGTTACATTCTTTTTTTTCTGTTGCGCTCCTGTTTGACACTTCACACTCACCATGTTGCTCTCCCCGGTTGCTATGACACAGGCGGTTCTCAGCGCATGCGCATCAGATGTTTATATTTTCGGTCGCGCACGCTGGCTCGTCTGTAATCTCGGGAGCGCGCCCGTATACCTATCACAATGCATTCTGTAATATATCAAATATGCACCCCCAGTCGCTTACAACAGGAAACACAGCACACTTTATTTTGAAATAGCTTTTTGGCGTGTGACTTCTACTTTATAGGGATTCATACATTTGTATTTTAGTTAATCGCATATATGGCACGTAATGCGTTGTTTTTAATATTTAAATACCACACTATAATTGATTTAAGGATAACACACGTAGCCAATATAGGATGACATAATATTATAGCCGGCCAATCTGTTAACAGTTGCTAAGAGACATGACGTGCGCGGGCTGTACCCAGCCCCCAACCCTTAGACCCGTGTCACTTCCTACAGAGACTGCGCGAGTTTCACAAATACACTGTATCCATTTCCGCTGTCATCATAGAGCGATAAAAAAACAGACAGATGCTAGCCAGCTGACTGTCGTCTCTCTCTTTCCGACAGCTGAACAGTAACACAGTCCGCTGCCCGGGCAGTACCTGCTTCTCTCCGATTCGGGCTTCATGTTCCCGTGTCCGACACTGCAGACGAAGGGTCCTGAAGAGAAGCTGGTGAGTTCTTGGCCGAGTTTCGCTGGGGTTTCTCTTCAGGCTGTGTTGTTGTGGTTCCTGCTACAGCAGGCCTATCTGCCTGGCCGCTTGTAGAATGTTACGATCGCAAGCCCGTCGATGTCAGCCATTGTCTGGTATTGTTCTAAGTACAGACTATTTTGTTTTATATAAGCGTGTTCCGTTTGTAAAGTATCCCAGATAGTGCAGTTAGTACTATATTGAGACAGCTTTGTTTGTTTCTGTTACTATCTGTCCATCTCCTCGATGTTCTTGTGCCCTGCTGGATTGGCTGTCACCCTCTCAGATAATAAAACATCTAATACCGTGAGTAGTGGTTATTTCAACACACGTACTCTTAATTGTAATTATACACAGACAACCAGATTTCCGTGCTCGAAGTTAAGATGAAGAAAGCTGTTGCAACAAGTTATTTTGTATCACTAATCATTGGTGTATTACCGGTGACTGCAGTATGTTACCGGATCACAGCAGACTGGCACTGCACCAGTGAATTCTCACAGCACTCCGTAGCCTACTGTGATTGTGAATGTGACTTCCAGTAATGGCTCTGTTTATTAATGCACGCTGTGTCGTTATTATATTATAGCAGTAGCAATGTTACCCTTTGTGTGAAATGTAGACCCTGATGGTTTCTGTGTATGTGTCTCCTCCCGCTGTGTGCGTCCTTCTGTAGTTCCAACAGCTGTCACCGCTTTGCAGCCATTGTATTTGTGCATCTGTTCAGTAGTTCACGATGGCATGTCCTAACGCCAGTGTCTGAGTGCAGTTTATTTATTATGACGTTTTGCACATCGGATTGCACTGGATTGAGGCTGTAGGTGGTTGGACATATATCGTGAAATGCAGGGTGTATTCTTGATTGTTTTGAATTGAACCTTCCTTGTTCAGCATAAAGGGCTCCAAGTTAGGATTCATTGTGTTAGTGCTGGGATTGCTGTGACTCTTTCATTTAAATCCCTTACTGTATAAATGTAATTTTATGTGTAGTTTTATTTTTTAATTTTTTAATTTTTTTAAATATTCTAATTCCTGTTTGTCAGTACATGTATTTTAAGGTGTAAGAGATCAGTCACAGTTTTTTTTCTTTAAAAAAAAAAAAAAAAAGACCTATACTTTCTATAGTTAATTTTAATATATGAATCAGGTTTTTGTGTAGTTTTAGCAAAATCAACTTCCGAATTTCCAGAGAAAGACAGGGACAGCAATGTTCAAATTTGTATGTAGAGTGGGCATCACAGTTGACTTGAATATACAAAAGTACTGCTGTGGAAATAAATGATTGAAATTAGAGCACAAACAAGATTAAAGCAACATTTCCCTTTTTCTTTGTGTTTGTTTACAATAGTTCTGGAATGTGTTTTGTGCTGTGAGCCACCATTTTTATATATTTATTTCTGGATTGCTAAATTTCACTGATTCCACAATTGTTTTTTAAAAAATGCAAATGGAGAAAAGAGAGCTGGTTGAGAAGCATCCTCCTTGCCAGCTGGAGGAGAGCAGATAAGTGTCCTGCTGTTCAGGGCTGATTCAGGGACCTTGTGAGTTCAGAACTGAACCCACGATTTCTAGACAGTGAACCAGACAGCCTCCCTAGTCATTGCTGCATACCCACAGTGCCTGTGCCTGAGCAATAAATACAATTCATCAATCAATCAGTCATTATTTTATATAGTGCCTTTCATAGTGGAACACCATTACAAAGCGCTTTACAAGATACAATAAATACAAGAAAATCCATAATACTTCAAATAGAGAAATGCTTTAAACATGATATACAGTGGAAAGTACATAACACATGATAGTAGCATAATACATAGTACACTGAATACAGTGGAAAGGGCATAATACATGAAATAGTTCATTAAATACAGTGGAAAGTGCACAATACATGAAATAGTACAATACAGTGGAAAGTGCAGAATACTTGAAATAGTACAATGAATACTGTAGAAATTGCAGAATACATGATAGTAACAATTCATGAAATAGTAGCAGCAGCTAATAACAGCTATCAGGCTTAAGGAGCATGGAAAGCAAGAGAGAACAGGTGGGTTTTGAGATTAGATTTAAAGTGGGCTTCAGTCGGAGCATCACGAACCAAAGCTGAGAGAGAGATCCAGAGAGTCGGAGCCATGAAGCTAAAGCGTTGTCCAAACAAGGTTTCCATCATGCAGATGCACGTGTCTTAACCCATATAGTTTGCATAGCAGCATTAACATCTAAGTTGGGATCCCGATAAAAATAAGTTCTGACATAATCTTTAATCAGAGTGCTGTGTGTGTTTAATAATTTGACTTTTAAGAGCTGTATTGTGACACTGCAGGCTGGTAAGTTATGGGGAAATGTATAGAATCCAAAGTGAAAGTCTTACACTTCCAAAACTGCCAACTTACATACAGAAGGCCTTGACAATCGTGTGCACACAGCCCTGCTTGAGTGACACGTATAATCCAATGCAATGGCTTTATTAGCATGACAGGAGTGATAGCTCACTGAAGAGAACACTAGTTATTATAATGATGATCCAGTACAGATATCACGTGGACATGTTTACGCTTTTTTCTTTTGTGGAAAGCCACTTCTCAGAATCTCAACAAAATCTAATAGACATCAACAGGGGGTCAATTTAAAACCCAAGGCAGGTTCAATATGCAATCAGTATGCATTGTGCTGGATTTACCTCAAGCTAAAGGTTTTGTGACCTCTGCCGCTAGGCATTTGAGGGCTTGTAGTGTAGCCAGGTCAGGCTTAAATCAGATCAATGGAGTTGCTTGTTGAGCAGCTCTGAGTGTGAAAGGGGCTTCATCCTCATTGGATCTCCAAAATAATGAGAGAGAGAAAGCGATGGAGAGATGGCATCAGTTGTTTATAAAGAACATGGCTGCTTGTATGTCAGTGATTATTCGAGATCACATTTTTGTTCCTCTTTTTTCGGGTAGTCAGTCACGTTCCCGTTTGTGTTCTTGTGCAGTCACGCCTTTTGTTGGAGATTTTAATACACGCATCTATACTGGAATTTAAGACCAGGCCATTTTTGAGAAGAGTAAATTGGTTTAAAAAGTGCATCTTAAACAGAAGGAATATGGGAACTTTTATTTATTTTTTTTAACAAATGGGGCACTAAAAGTGGTTTAAAATCTGAGAATAATGATCACTCAAGGTAAAACAACACAGAACCACGAGTGATATAGAGCTGTTTATACAGAGCTCATAATTAGCTGTTCACATGTATTTCATTTGAGGTATAATTCATTTGGACTGTTGGTCTCTGATCAAGATATAGTTCTTCTTTTGTTAAATGCAATTAGATTTGATTTGTTAAGCTGCTTCTGATGTCAACCTAACAGTGCTGCTGTAATTGTAATTGCCATTCAGCAAAATGTTGATATGCATTAGATCGCGTTTATCAAATTCTGAAATTCTGAAAAAGCAAGTGACAAATTTGTACTTGAACTGTAATTAATCAATGATGTGGTGGAATTGCAATTACAATTCTGCAGGTGTGCCAGGTCAACTACAGTTATAATACAATGACATTGTTATTGCAATTAATGACCAATTGACACCTGCACTTGTAATTGACCCCAGGTCTGTTGAGCTGTGTAAAAGGGAAACTGAAACACTCAATAGTCCTACATATCGAAATACAGTATCCACCACTTACACCATCCAGGGTTATTGCAGGCAGCCGTTTATATCGGACAAATAGTGCTTGTCATTTGCCATTCCCTTTGATTTCAATAACAAAGGCATTGTTTATACCGTGTTAAGCACAGCGTATATTTCGGTCAAACTCAGCTGTTTGGTTCTCGTTATGTACCATTCACATAGATTTCAGTAACAAACGCACTGCTTATACTTTAGTAATCACTTCCAGCATGGCTAGAAAGAGAAAAGCAATGAGCATCAGCATGAAAATTCAGTGTAAATAAAGTATCTCTGTTAGATGCTTTGCTCTTGCTAAAGCATGCTTGGAACTCTGTCAGTCAGCAAAGAATGCGACATTACTTCAAAAAAGCAGTTTCTTCTGTAGTTGAGGAGGAGAGTGCTGAAAATAAACTGGAACTCTGACAACACCAGAGGGGATGTCAGAGGAATCTCAGCTGTGTCACCTTAGCGACCAGGACGCTCTGCCTGCAACAGACTCTGATGACATAAGCAGCATCCGGATAGAGAGCCGAATTGGGATTTTTTAGAAAACGCTGAAGGTTTGCCGTCCATACTTGCAAAAAAAGGTCATCCAGATGTGTATCACAGTAATGTAGCCTACCTGTACTGTACATTTCTGCACTTACATTACTGTTTTGCACTTACTTTGTATTACTTTGTAGGTTTTAATACGTCTTTTTTTATTAGTGTAGTGAGTGTCTTGATAAAGAAGTTTAACCACATACACGCTTGTTGTTTTGATTACTGTACTGGTGACTGGGGAATATTTTGAATGGCAGGTTATTGTGTGGGTGTTTATATCGTCCATCGCTTACTGCGGGTAAATCACGTTGACACAGACATGCCCATTCAAATGGTGGCGACTGTACTAAAGGAAACTTGATAAATGAATGAAGTTTTCAAGGCATTTAAAACAAGTTTGTCAAGTTTAGTGTTTTAGAACACATTGTGCAGATGCAAGTCGCCATTTATTTGAAATGCCCATACTGCTATCCTGTTTTGTTGAGCAATGGTTTGGTCAGACGAGAGTTAAGGTTTCATGGCTGTACAGAAGTGCTCCAGTCATGTGATGTGTTCCCAGGTTCCAAAACAAGGAAGTCTCTACCACTTTGTACCATTCCAGAGCTGGGTGTGGAGCTGCTTATCAATTGCAACAATTCACAGCTGCGTCTTTCTGGAGCGTTACCTAGAGTGGAAAAACAAAGCGCAAGAACAGGAACTGCGGGGGCAGGGTGGAGAATAAAAGAGCTTACTGTACCATAACTTCCTTCTTCACATGTAATAATAATGAAAAGAACACACCCACACATAGTCTGAGTTCTGTGGCAGAACAGAAGGTTTTATACCCAGTACACACTACTTTATGTCTGGCTCTTGTGACACTGTGCAGCAGCATCATGCAGATCGCTGTGATTCAATGGTAGCTCTTACACTTTTGAATATTGAGAGACCATGCTCAGTAAAATCTGGTAGCCTTGTACTGTGAGGCATAATGATTCTTCAGGCAGGTGAGTTAATTTCATTCACTTTTTATAGATTTAAAAAAAAAAAAAAAAAAAAAAAAAAAAAAAACTAAATACCTGTCAAAAGGCGTCACTGTCAGAAGCATTGTATTTAATCAAATTTTATTCAGTATATTAACTCTAAATACTATAATTTTGAGGGATAACATATTTAACTGTACAAAAAATGTGTATGTATCTGTATTTTTAACTTTGTTGTCAGCATTGCACACAAGCAACAGATACTTTGTAAATTGCTGGCTTAATATAATGTTTTATAGCAACATTTCTGCTAAACCCTATTATAAGTGTAATTACTTTCCGAAGATACAGTATTTATTACCGCCCGTCACTGGGTATAAGGTAAAGACACTTTTTGCATCAAGAGAATTACTGCTCATTCAGGTGTGATGCTGTTTAAAAATGTATCCGCAGAAGCTGTTGTCTTGAATGCATTCTCATGTATGATTGGTTAACAAAACACGCAGCAATGGATAAGTGTATCTTTGAACTAATGAAGGCTGCTTAAAAAGTGTTCAAGTTTGTCTCAGGAGCTGAATTGATTACCAAAGTTCTTGTTTTTAATCACATACCTTTTTTTTTTTTTTTTTTTTTTTTTAAATCATGAGCTTTTTGACTAAATACTGTTGATCCCTGCTTTGTGTGTGAGAGGCTAGTTCTGTTCATGTGTTCATTATCACCTGCCCCTTTAAACAAAGCACAGTGTCAAAGCTAAGGTGAAGGTGACCTATTCTGTTAACCACAGTTAAATTATCTGCATGTTAGCAGAGTTACACAGCACTGCACACTTTTGCACCTTGTGTGACTGCAGTACATGGAGGTAAATGTTCCCTTTTTCTGTTTGCAGGTTTAGCCCGATAGGATCTCTGCTTTGCAGCTGGAATAAAAGATGTGCAATGGAATGGTAGCACCAAAGACAAGATTCCTCGTCCACTTTCTTCCTGTTAATAACAGGCTCTTTGTGTTCCTGGCAGCGTTACTGGCTGTCGTCTCCCAAGGACTGGCATCAGGTAATTGAATCGTTTTTATATAATCTCTATATACACTTGCTGGTGACTGTTGCTGGATACCTAGGGGAAGCTGGAGAGACTACTGACTTCTCCCTTGACTGAGATGCTTGCAACAGCCCCCGTTTACATGCAGCCACTGTTTCTGTTCTGCATAATGTGTACTGTGTTCCATATTTCAGTCATCTGAATGGGAGAGCCCCGTGGACAGGAGAAATGAGTTTGCTTTGAGAAATCATGTCTACATTTCTGGAGTCACTGTTCAGACCAAAAGACTAAGTGGCTGAAGTACTGGTGTTTGGGTGTATTGCTTTCATTAACATCTATCATGAATTTATTTAAAAGGGTCAAAACCCTAACCCTGCGCATCATTTTATCCACCACACTATCAGTTCACTTCCTGGGCAATTGTACCCCAGTTGACCTCCCAGAGAGTCTGAGAGTGAGGTTCAGGTGAGATCCTAATACCTTCCACACGCAGGAAATTAAGAAATGTGAAGGTGGTGGCAGAATAATTTGACTTCAAACTAAATAGCAAAATTTTAAATGACTTGTGATATTGTTAGGCAAACAGGAGGTGAGTTAATGATATTGAAATGAAAAATCCTCTATGAAGGGATAATAATAAGGTTTGAAAGCTGTGGTTATATTATTTAAGAAGTAATCCCTGAAAAATTGGTTGAAAAGGACTGTTTTGTCAGTTAATGCCACAAGATAACTGTAGGTATAAAGTGAAAGTAACTTTGTTTGAAATAATCCTTCATTAATGACAGCCCCTGGCATTGTAAAGAAACTGTCCCCCTGCCACAGGGAGACTGAACAGCTGAGCCGCCTGTGAACACAGCTGCTTCCAGGCAGCAGCAAAAGACAGACCCCTCCCTGTTTGTACAGAGTTACTGTAAGGCTTACCAGATATATGCAGACATCAGTACATATCTCACATTGACATATTGGGCTATTACAGCCTTTCTATGTATATGTATGTTTGTTTGTTTTTCTTTGGTTTTCCAGATACATTACTTATGTGTATATAAAAAGCAGAGTTCCTGTTAGAGATTGTGCTCTTAAATGTTTATTTACTGTATAAAAAGTTTCCTTTATCATATCAACAGCACAGAGGTTTTCTGTTGTAGTTACTACTTAGTAAAGGAGAAAATGTGGCTGAGGGCAAACAAGAAATAACAATTTAATTTTTAAAATGAAGAAACCCCATTACTGTAATGCATTAATGCACATTTGGTTCAGACGGGAATTATATCTGAATAAATAATTCAGCGTTTGGTTGAAGCTGAAACCGGTAAACTGTGTATAAAAATATACATTTAACCAATGGATGATCTCCAGGCTAGATAATAACTCAGTGCAACCGGAATTTGAACTAGTTCCCGATTGCATGCACTCCTGTGTGGGAGTGCCTTTACTAGATGAGTCACAGTGACTGAGAGACGAGCTTTCCCACAGATCATATAGGCTGCTATCTATCTTACTTTAGCAGAAATGCCCCTGACACATCAAAGCTAGCTGTGCACCAGGTTGCTTTTAAAAATCCCCAGTTTTCCCTGTAAGACCTTGTAGGGTTAGGATCACAACCTTTACTGAGAACCTTTCCTCCAATTCTGATGGAACTTGTTGAGGTCATTCTGTATCATCCAATATTTTGCATTTGGGGGGGGAGAAGCTGCAGTGGTAAAGAAGAAGAAGAAGAAGAATGTTTTTGAGTGCAAATTAAACATTACTGTTAATATATAATTGATTGCATTTTGCATTGTTTACTGTACTGTAGTGTAACTGAAGCGGTATGGAGGGCAGGTGTGTTGTTTAGTGCAATAATGGCTAATGCTGATTGATTGTGAATGCACAGGTGCAGTTTCCCGTTTTTAGAGGTTTTATTTGTGGCTGCCTGAAGTAATTTGCAGTAATCAAACGGTTCAGACTCACCAGTGTATTACACAGCTGTACTGAATCTATTGAGCTGCTGTAGTGCCATTTGAGGAGAATCAAATCAGAGTTTGAAACCCGAAGGTTAAGATTTTTTTTTAGCTAGCTGCCCGCACATACCGAGAGTGACGTACACACTTGCTCCCCGGGACTGTGTGCTATGGGCTGGTTCATACTTCTGTTGCAGATGAATGCGATACATTAGGTGCATACAGCTATAAAAGCTGTGCAGCTTCACTGCGACCATGCAATAAATATTAACATTATTTGACCCTATGTGATTTCAGTTCGTAGACGCACGAGAAAAGGTTGTACGACTTTCCAAAAAAACAGTCTGACATATGAACCAGCCTTATGCATCCACACATCCAGTTACAGTCTAGTGAAGTACATACTTGCTCTCTGGGACAGTGCGCTATGTGTCAACACTCCCAGTATCTATATATATATATATATATATATATATATATATATATATATATATATATATATATATATATATATATATATATAGTAAGATAGCAGGGAGGGGGTTAAAATTTCTCCCTGCTAACCATGTGAAAATGCACTTGTGGGTGAATGGGCTAAGGGTTTTTGAATGGTGTTAATTGTTTTTATTGCTTAGTTAATCCCCTGCACCTGGTGGTAATTGCAAATTAGAGCCAGGTGCAGGGTATTTAAGAGAGGCAGCCAGTTTGTTCTGGGCTGCTGAGTAGGGACTGTAAGACTGTGTGTGTCCAGTCATATCAAGAAAGGTATTGTGTGAAACGGGTGTAAGTTTTGTGAGTGACAGGTAAATGGCTTAGCCGTCCTGTGAGTTAGCTAGGAACCAGTCTGTATTTAGTCAGAGCTCTAAAGGAGAGCTAGGTGTTTATTTCTATTTGTTTAATTTTTGTTTTTGATTTGTGTTTATTAAAAGTGCGCAATCGCGCTAAAAAAAAATCAATTTCTTAGTGTTGGATCTATTTTAAAGGGGCAACGAACTGAGTGAGTTGTGAGGATCATTTACTATATATATATATATATACACACACACACACACACACACACACACACACACACACACACACACATATATATATGTATGTATGTATGTATGTATGTACGTGAGAGTACTGGCTACGGAAGCCCTTACATGACACAAAGTACCACCATGTATGGCAATTGGAATTAAGATAAGAGTTTAAATAAAAAGCTTAACTTATTGGTGAGGGTTCCAAAAATACTGTTCTCTTTTTCACAGTACTGGCCCCCAGCAATATGTTGTATTGTATATCCATGGAAGATGGTGGGGTATACTTTAAAAGCATACTGTGTATTATCATTCCTGGTAGATACAGGGCAATTCACTCCAGATCCTCTCTTTCTCGGTGCTGGGAGAAAGGACTAAGCTATTAAGCTGGGTTTGTGATTCAGTCTTTTGCTGATAAACTTTTTGTATGTAATGCCTAACTGAAAGGCAAAGTGCTGGGATATATGAATGGTCTTATACTAGATTAAGGCAACTATGGAAAGTCAAAACATAAATTCTAAGTTTCCGTCATTTGTTTGTAAAGCAGATAAGTAGGCACTGTATAAAGGCTATATCTTGGAAACCAGATAAATGTGATAATGTTTCATGATGGACCTTTGTTACACATGTTGCCAATATTGATTAAGGGTGGCCTACTTTAAAGTATTGCCATAAAACAAGTCCAGGTTAAAGTCATTACTCCAAACACAGCATAGTTTAATTAACTACACGCATATTCATAGAGTGAATTACAATTCAGTTAAATAATTATAGCAAATTGAAATTCTATTCATCTGTATGGAAAGTATCCTCCTGTGAAGGACAACACTTTATTGAGCAGACAGTGGCCTGCACAGAATACTAGGTTGCTGACAGTGCAGTTCTGTCAGAAGAAAGCATTCACCTTTCATATTCTACCGGCTTTACTTGTGCAGTCCACAGTAGGCCCTTAAAACGAAAATTAAATTTAGTTCAAATAATTCATATATTAGACCGTGGAGATCTGTTGAAATTATCATCTAAATGTTAAATTAAACAATGTAAACTTTCCAATTTTACACTAATATACAAATTGAGTGACTGACTACAAGTGACTGGTTTCAATTGTCTGTGTCACAAAATTGAATCACTGGCTTGACTAGAAAACAAAGCTTTAGGGTTTTTCAGTTTGTTTGTTATTTAAACCATTTTTAAATACCAGATGCACAGAGTCACTGTTAAATTAATGTAACTGTTTCAAGCATAACTTGGCCGTTGTCTAGTCTGTAAGCTACATAATTACTGTATTAGCTATAAGTTGTAGCAGCACTCACAAAACAATCTTGCACTTCCCATTGACTTGACTCCTGTTGTGGTTTTAATGCTGCTGGTAAACTGCATTTTAAAGCTGTTGGTAAACTGCATTTTAAGTAAATAAATGGAATTCTGTTACTGAGTCGTAAACCCCTCCCGGTATTATTTTATCCCTGTTTTCTACCCAGTATCTATGTTGTCACTTGCCACACCGCTGCACCCTACTTAACAATTCATTCACACTGTCGAGTCTAAAGCCTCTTCTCCCCAGCCCAACCCAAGCAGCTGTACCCTGGAGGCAATGAACCTCCCCCCTTGACTGGCTATCAGTGTGGGAAACTCGAGGTTCTCAGGCACAAAGGGAAGAGACAGTTTGAAGTTCCCTTTTTCATGTAAGAAAGGAGTTTGCATAAAAAGCAGCAGTGTGGAAAGTCAACTTGTGTTTAGTTAATTTACAGAGGTACATGTATGGACATGTAGTTCATATTACTCAATTTGTGTTTATCTTCAGCAGTGCATCTTGGGTACCCTGTCTGGTTTCTGGGTGCAGGGTCCTCTTCGTGCCTTTTTGTATTATTATTATTATTATTATTATTATTATTATTATTATTTATTATTATTATTATTAAAGCTGGCTTGGATACCACTGCCCTGACTGGGATTGCTGGACCTCTTCTCTAACCACAAAACAACTGCTGGCAGCCTGTCTGCACCATTGTTCCTGTTACTTGTGACTTTATTTTAGAATTGCTTTCACCAGTTTTAACACACATTATTAGCATAGTGGAGGTACTGGGCAAGACTCAAAACTCTCATTTGCACAATTTAAGGAAAGAAAAACACACCCAGTAAAGTTTATAATTTAATGGTTGTTTTTTATTTTTTCCTTCTTGTGTGTGAAGGGCTTTGGGATCCTTGTGATGAAAGGCGCTATAGAAATGTGAATTGTATTTCATTGTTGTTTTTTATGTTTGTGTTCAGCTTTTTATCCTCTGGAAATGTATTGATCCACATGCTACCAGTGAGGCTCACATACCTCTAGTCACATCATCAGGTCTGCAATCCAGTGCTATCATTAAAATCAAAGTGTGCATTTTAACCTTTTGCGCTGAATCACAGGCGAGTGAGTTTGTGGTCATTATTTCTGGTGTCTTTATTAAAATCAGGTTTGACCGCAAAGATGGCTTGTCCTAGCATGCACAAGTTTGGGGGAATATCTTGTTATTTGAAATTGATCTGAGCAGTTTCAACTGCTGGAAAACATGGCCTTCTTTTCACCAGTTCCAGCAGTTCTGTATTAGGTGGGAAAGTTAATAAACATCTACATTTATTTTTTGCTTCTCAGGAGGATGGATAGATGTCAGAACTTGTGGGCATTTCATTTATGCATATGACTCATTATACACCCCTGAACGAACCATGGTACGAATTGCTAAATCAGCACCACACTCTGCACTTTGGGCTCTACAATGGCATCATTCAGACAGCAAGCTTGCACAAAGTGTCTACCACATAGGAGTGTTACAGTGTGTTTGTTGTACTGGATGTGCACCATTGAACAAATGTAATGCTACTGACGTGTTTGAAATGAAGGTGAGCAGCACAGGCGGAGTGTGGGAGGAGCCACAGTCTTCAACCCAGACTGACAAAAGGCCAGTCCCTCACTATGTGTATGGTGGAGCAGCTGGGCCCCTTACACCATCCCAGTGCTCCAGAGACACTCATTACCATCTGAAAGGGATGCCACTGCCAATGGAGGGCGGCTGTTTAAAAACTTGAGGCTCAGGGGAAACAGTTCATTAGATTTTTTAATGATTATGCATAGAAATGTTTTATCTTTTTTTTCTTTCTTAAATCTGGACATAATGTAGAATAAATAGTGTCTCGCAATTTATTGAACAAATGTGGCTCCTGTTTGTTATACTGTAAATGTTTGTTTTTGCAGGAACCTGAGAACTTGTGCAATGTTTAAGGTGTGAGATCCCAGTGCTGAGGTTTTGATAGTGATTTGATGTCTGTTGAGCTCCCTGGATTTGATCCCAGTTGTGAGCTCTCTGTATTGAGTAAGATGGTCCCAGTGCTGCAGAGCACTGAGTTCTGTGTTGATTAGCTGGCTGTCTCTTCTGTGTTGATTAGCTGGCTGTCTCTTCTCTGTTGATTAGCTGGCTGTCTCTTCTCTGACTAGCTGGCTGTCTCTTCTGTGTTGACTAGCTGGCTGTCTCTTCTCTGTTGATTAGCTGGCTGTCTCTTCTCTGTTGACTAGCTGGCTGTCTCTTCTCTGACTAGCTGGCTGTCTCTTCTGTGTTGACTAGCTGGCTGTCTCTTCTCTGTTGATTAGCTGGCTGTCTCTTCTCTGTTAGCTATCTGGCTGTCTCTTCTCTGTTGACTAGCTGGCTGTCTCTTCTCTGTTGACTAGCTGGCTGTCTCTTCTCTGTTGACTAGCTGGCTGTCTCTTCTCTGTTGATTAGCTGGCTGTCTCTTCTCTGTTGACTAGCTGGCTGTCTCTTCTCTGTTGACTAGCTGGCTGTCTCTTTTCTTTTGACTAGCTGGCTGTCTCTTCTGTGTTGATTAGCTGGCTGTCTCTCAGATGCCAGTGCTGAGTTCTTCTTCTTAGATAAAACATTCAAGGTCTATTTGCTAATGCAGATAGAGTCTGAAAGTGAATTTGTCAAGTCCAGGCGGGATGTGATCTGCTTAGTACATGCCTCTAGTGATTACCGCCTGCGGCTCAGGAACGAGATCAATCTTAGTGCTAGTCTGCTTGCTGGTTATCAATTGCCATTCTAATGCACACAGGTCGAGCATTTTTTTTTTTTAAATTAATATTGCCCTTTTCTTAATCTGCTTTTATCACAGATCTGTCCTTGAGATCTAGTGTTGGAAAACAGCCAGTTGCGTTTATGGGATTGAAGCAGTTTAATTGTGCTACTGGAGATTGTAACACAGAATCAGGCACTTTGTAACGTTGCTGCATTGTCATCTAGCGATGAAGGAGTTTGTTTTTCTCTTGCTTTGTATAATGCTTAATTAATTTAGTCCACTAAATTAATGTGGGGAAGCCTGTGATTGGTTCACTCCCACCTCATAACGATTACACAGGAGGTTTAGAATTTCTATCTGATGTCAAGCAAATAGCCTGTAGTGAAACCTGCTCTTTATATCACTGCTGTTATCACAATGCAGTTGCAATGCAGTTCTTACTGTGATACTATATTTTGAGTTCCAGGCATATTATTTGTGCTTCACAATGTTTGTGTTTTATTTCATTCTTATTTTGCCAATTCCATCTATTCTAACTGTTTTTGTTTGGTCCCTTTAAGAGATATTTGCATATACAGTATCCGGCACTGCCTGTTCTAAAAATAGTTTATGTATTTCAGGAATGTAGTATCTTATGAACCATGGTGAAAATATCTGCTTGGTTTGTACTGCATATTTTCAGTACAAACAGCATGTATGTCGTTTGTTTACATTTTGTGAGCTACGGAGGAGCTTTTATATGACAGTCATAACTTGGAGTAAGTATCAGGGTGCCGAAAAATATAGTGTTGCACGTCCCCACGTGTTGGTGCAGCTGTTTAAATAACGTACCTGTCGTTTCTTTTCAAAGCTCTTTTCAAAATGTCCGCTCTAGTGTACTGACAGTGTAAGGATTATTGCCCACATTATCAAACAGGTGACGCAGCAATAACGATCCATGATGTGGTACGGAACAGAAAAGCCAGAGCACTTGTTTGTTTATTTGTTCCTGCAGTGATTTAGAGGACAGATCTCAATTACAGGTACGTTATTTAAACAGTGGTAGCAATACGTGGGGATGTATAACGCTATATTTCAATGAGGATGAACTGTGAACTAGCAACTTAATTACATGATTTCAGATTTTCCTTTCAAAGACAGGTTTTGGTTAATCATTGAAACAAGCCTACTTAAAGATGTATTGTCTAACTTAAAACATTTTGCTGATCTTGTTTTGATAGCAGTATCTTTTTATTGGTGATGTCTCCTGTACACTCTTCTTCTACCAATCCGAGTACAAAGCTTGAACTGTGATTGGAACAGATTTTAAAGCCACATGGTTGAAACAGCCCAGTGTGCATACAGTTCAAATACAGTACATCTATATTTCTGTGCTCTATATTATACATGAAGTTTGTTGTAGTACAGGATACTGAAAGAAAATGAGTTGAATTCACAGAGCATACAATTTGAATAATCCCTTAGCAAGGTATTCTATTTATACCACCTATTTTAATTGTTGGTGTCAAAATACATATCTATTTTTAAGGGTAGTGGAGTTAGTAGGTAGTAGAGTTCATTTAAATGAACTGCCAGGCGACAGTGCTGTGTGGAGTTATATTCTACTGTTTTTAATTGCTAAATCAGTCTGTACTGAAGACACTGGCTGTTCAGTTTCTAAGGTCTATAATTAGGGGTCTACCTAATTCGCGATTTTGTGGAAATCGGGAAATTGAGGGGTCACTGCGAAATCCAATGCATACTGGACAAGTATGGACAGAAAAAAAAGAAACCTTGTTTAAATGAACTACTGCACAACGCAAGCAACACAAACTACTTATCTTCCTTCTGTAGATAGGCTTTTTCTGTATTCCTTTTCCATCCTGTGTGCATTGCACATACAAAAAAAAGGAAAACGTCCTTGGAGAAATAACATTTTAAAAAGATACTCCAAAGCAGTTAACTTTGTTTACTGTTCACGTGACAACAATGTTTTAATCAGCCTACCAGTCTGTACTGGCTTTTCTGTGACCTGTACTGTATAGTAGGAGGTGGGACAAAGTCATGTTTCATTGTTATTTGTAACATCTAGTTTTCAGCATTGGAGGTAAAATACCAAAAATGGTATATTTCAGCTGAGGATTGTGTCAAGAAATTTCCCAAAGAAACTTTACATGCAGATGGAGGTATATTGTTTTTTGCACATATTTAATGTGACTGGAGATAATACGATCAATAGCTATTTAACTTCAGAATCACACATTAAATGGAGGGATACTATAGAGACTGCTAAACAGAACGTAAAACGAACAACACCGCTCAGAAAACAAACTTAAAAGTCAGCGCAGACAAAAAGCATCAAAAAGCATTCCTGTCAGTTGAGTTAAATCAGCGCTACAGGTACAATCTCACACAGGCACCTCACTTCAAACAACCTGCTGCTTACTTTTTAAACACAGTTAGACTGTTAGGCCCGAATAGGCATGTTTTCTTTCTTTTGACTCGGTACTAATCAAATAGATTCCTGGATGGGGCAAACAACATGACAATGCACATGCTGCATATGTGGCCGTTATTAAACAATGTCAGATGCCCTTGAGGGTAACCGAGTTTTGGGACTGTTTCTAATCGATTTCCACATCTGTATAGGTCAGCGAAATCCTAATTTTATTCCATAACCTACCTGCAAAAAAGATGTAAATTCTCCGCGATTTAAGTAGACCCCTATGTATAATATGCATGCTGTTTAAGTAACTCGGTTTTCTATATCTTGTTTTTTTGTGCTGTTTCTTACTTTTGAATCCACACCACTCTGCAATGATTAGACTTGAACAATGCACATGTTCATTTCCCACTTGTATAGTTCTGTAAGTCTTCTTGCTTATCGGCCTAAATTGCATGCCAATTTCCATGTATGTTTATTGTCGAAACCCAAGAGAATTAAAAATAAAAGCAATAGATTTGTTTAATGTTTGTGGTTGTATTAGGCTTTCATTGGTAATGTGGTTGCTATAGAGAATCATTTACACTAGTAGCTCTGCCAAAAACAGTATTCAACCCGTATTATTAACCCACATTTTAATAACTATCAGTGGTAAAATCTAGTACCCTCAGGTTTGTAAACGTCCCAGTTTCAGTGCTTGAATTCAAACTTCAGGTTTGTAACTGTCACAGTTTCAGTGTATGAAATCGAACCTCAGGTTTTTGTGGGATGTTGGCACCCAGCTCTCAAGGAGTTTATGATTGTAATCCATAATTTTGAGTCAGGGGTCGATTTGGATAAAGCTGTTAACAGACGCTCTGATTGGCTGACCTTTTGTCCCTTTGAGAACTGAAACAAAAGGTGTTATTTGTGTGGCCCATCTGTCGACCGTGGGGAGGGGCATCTGCTCCCGTGGCTGTGGTCTTGGTGGGGGTGGGGGGGCATGTGCTTCCTAGTAACCAGCCTGGGGGAGGGGGCTGTCAGCAGGGGAAGCAGTGTGATCTCGGTCGTGGAGATGAGAATTTATTGGAAGTCTGGCAGAGTGGTTTGGAATGAGACTTGTTGGACATGATAAATAAAATGCAATGCTTGATAAAGGTGTCAGATTTAGCCATTCTGAAGATCTAGCCTCTATTCTAATGTTTGCTCCCCATTCTGTTGTTCATCCTGAACATCTGAAACACTTCTAAATATGGGAGTCATGTTAAGACAAGTCAGTGAATGGTTAAACTCAGTCAGCTCAAAGCCTGTTGTTCTCGCAAGCTCTATATCAAAGGCAGGACTGCAGCAGCTGCAGAAGCACCTCATGGAAAGGAATAATCCCCAATAAATTGATAGCTGTCTTTTATAGCTGCTGTGTCCAAATAAACCGTGCCTGAAATTATTACGACATACATTTTATACAGCAATGACCCAAAAGTTTAAGGATGTGTTGATAATTTCTAACAGTTGTGCCAAAAATGGAAATGTGTTTTTTTTTTTTTTTTTTTTTTTTTTTTTTTACATTTTGGCAGCCATTTTCTCATTGCTGCAATGAAAACACCGTTATAAGTAAAGTATCTATTAGAATGCATTAGTAGCAACTGCACTTTAAACATATCTTCACAAGTGGATTTTTAAATTGGAGGTTTATACATCACATGTTTTAATGTCACGCTGATATGAACATGAAGCTCCCTCGGCAGTAAAACTACATTTTTTTCAGGGAGGTTTTTTCACTTTTTTTAGCTGCAACTTTAGTTGTACTGGTAAGGCATAAGAGAAAGCACACTTTGTGTAGGTTATCTGTCAAACTGTAAGCTTATATTTAAATAGCAAGTAATGTAAGGTTGACAGATACTAATTTGAAGATTTTTTTATTTTTTTTTCTCAAGCACCTTAATTTACATTACAGCTTTTTGGTGACATCACCATCTGTTCTTTTGATAGAAGATTCTTAGAATTGCTCAAATTCCAGAGTTTTCACCAGTGGATATGCGCACCCCTGAGTTTACTTCTAAGGGTTGTAGGGGGTACGCAGGACGACTCAATAAAAGAAAATATTGATCTTCAATTGATAGAATGATATAATATATTATCGCTAAATCACTGTGCAGAAATATTTCATGTTTGTTTAGCAGCTCAAAGGTTATAGTCTAACTAGTTTCATCCACCTATACTTGTGTGATTTTGATTGAGCAGATTTCCGAGTGCCTGCCGATTCTGCCTATGGACAGCTCTGCGCTGTTCATGAACTTTGCAGTTTTAAGCTCATCGTATAATTGAATACTAATCGGTGAAGCACAATCTTTCTGCATTTTTTAGAAGTATAAATGCTCCGGTAAACATCAGTAACAGTCACAATGCTCATATGTTGACGTTTTTTGTTTTATTTCGGTGTGACTGCTTTTTAGTAACAGCAGTAGCGGCTGTTTGAATTTGTTTGCAGTGTTTGGTAACGTAAAGTACATCCAGATTATCACGGCCAGATGAACCTATATGCAAATTACGCCATAGCATAGGGCCCACAGCACAATTGGGGCCCACGTGAGCTCCACGTTTTTGGGAAATTTTACAAAAACTGCATGTGGGCGGCCGGGCCCACGCACACAGAAGAGAGGCGCACAGAAACTTGCTTTCTGTTATTTATTTATTTATTTATTTTTAAATTTAATGATGGCAATAGGCATTCCTTCTGGATTATAGCACTGAATCTCTCACGCAAGTAGCTTCCTGCTAATGTACAACACCATATGCTCCACGCTCTGTACATCCTGCCCTGCAGATTTATCCTGTGTATCGTTTGAGTCAAAAGCAGATACTTGTTCTTACTTGCAAAAGAAAAATCAAGGAAGAAAACAACGTGAGAGTACAGAAAGTTCAAAGCAAAGAAGTTATACCAAATCCCTTTTGGTTCATTTTATACTGGCTTTAATAAAACTAGAATAACATTGATAAACTTATCTTGAGGTTAATGTTTTTGATGTTGTGAAGTTGTATTGCAACTGTGGTACCATTCAGTGAGCGAAAATTGTAAAGGGGTTCTTGAGCGGAAACCTTCAGAAAGGGTACAGTTTAAAAAAAGGTAGAAAACCCCTGTTCTAATGAAGTGGCTGTGTGGCCTTGAAAAGAAGGGGTGTGTGGGCCAGATATATTGTTGATTAACAAATCCACAGTTTGTGCTACGAATCCACAGAAAACTGGAATTATCAATAGAACCAGTCAGAACAATTCAACAGAAAAGCAAATGCCATTTTATCATGCAACAATCATTTCAACAATTAGTTATAGTATTCCACATTTTAACAATTAGTTAATGATAGTATGTCACAAAGACGGCCAGAGTGGGTGGTGTCAGACCACAGCCAGGAAATAAACAACAAGAGAGGTGGAGTTTGGTGGAGCTGAGCGAATGGTCTCGCTCAGCATTTAATGAATGAACAGACAGACAGAAAATAAACGGTTGCAACAAACAAAAACAGGACACGGCACATTTGCCAAAATAAACAGACAAACAAAATGGACTAAACAAAACACGGTGAGCAGATCTTTTACTACTGCGACTACGACTACTATTATTATTACTCATATTACCTCTGTCTCCAATCCCGTTCTCCACTCACCGAACACACAACCCTGAGTATGTGAAAACATGCTGCTTTTATGCAGCTGTACCGAGACTCGAGTGCTAATCAATCATTCAGTTGGAGTCACGGTACAACTGCACGTGAATTAATAAAGTGCAATTCCCCGTGCTCACATATTACATTTTACTTGCACATGAAGTGCTGTGCTATCCACGTGCCTAAATACAAATATACATTTTAAACACTCGTGTTACACAGATCCGTTTATATCCCGTGTACCAATGATTATACACCAACATTAACACACAACACAAAATACACACAGGAGAGGGCTCTTTGCCACATAGTATTACACATTTCAACAAATAGTTAATGATAGTATTACACATTTCAAACATAGAACAATTGGAAAAGAGCTTGCAATTTTCTGAACATATTTTGGTGCTGCACTGCTTTCCTGTTTTACAAGGATGAGGTCACTAGTCAGCATTTGTCTACTTCTGTTATCTTTTAATAAGTTCAACCTTTTAACGAAGTGTTTTGAAGTTATGGATTCCTTTTCTGTAATTGTAAGTTATGAAACTTGACATTTCAAAATTGGTTTGAACTGCAAATGGTTTCCATGGACCGCAATTACGTTTTTATTAGAGTAAGTAGCGGGGTTCCGAAACGCACAGCGTTGCACATCCTCACGTGTTGCTGCAGCTGTTTAAATGCAGCGTTGCATATCCCCACGTGTTGCTGCAGTTGTTTAAATACAGCGTTGCACATCTCCATGTGTTGCTGCATTGCTGCAGTTGTTTAAATACAGCGTTGCACATCTCCACGTGTTGCTGCAGTTGTTTAAATACAGCGTTGCACATCTCCACGTGTTGCTGCAGCTGTTTAAATACAGCGTTGCACATCCCCACGTGTTGCTGCAGCTGTTTAAATACAGCGTTGCACATCCCCACGTGTTGCTGCAGCTGTTTAAATACAGCGTTGCACATCCCCACGTGTTGCTGCAGCTGTTTAAATACAGCGTTGCACATCCCCACGTGTTGCTGCAGCTGTTTAAATACAGCGTTGCACATCCCCACGTGTTGCTGCAGCTGTTTAAATACAGCGTTGCACATCTCCACGTGTTGCTGCAGCTGTTTAATTAACTTTTTACACTTACAACTGTAAAGTCTGTTTCAAAGCTATTTTCAAAACACAGAATAACAATCCATAACAACAGCAAAGCCAAAGCACTTGTTATGTTTTAAAAATAAATAAATAAATAAATTGTCGCTTTTTCTGCAGTGATTTAGAAGACAGATCTCAAACTCCAGTGAACTAGAGCGGACATTTTGAAAAGGGCTTTGAAACAGACCTTAAAGTTATAAGTGTAAAAAAAATTGTCAGATGTTTCAAAGAAAAGAAAAATTACTGCTCCATTATTTCATTAGTTGTAGCAACACATGGGGATGTATAATGGCGCTAGATTTTTCGGAACCCCACTACTTACTCTGTAATGCTGGTTGTTAACAATTGCACTGAGCTACAGTATTCAACAAAGCACTTAAGGGATCTGTCAAGTATCTGCCAAACTTAAATAATTGAATACTGTTGTTTTTTTTCCAGGGTGCACAGCACACTCACTCTCAAAACCATTTGTTATTATGTGTTTATGGTGATTGGTACAGTACATCTCTGTACCTTTAGGTATCAAAAATGCTGCCTCTCCCTTGAAAACATGTGTTAGTGTTTATGAGTGAGCTATGGCAGTCTGTAAGAAAGAAAAAAAAAAAAGACCTTGTATCACATATTTTAAACTGAAGTGTGAGAAGGATGGTAAGAAGCTGATACAAATGTCTGTAAGTCCAGAAGTGCTATATTAACACAGAACAGAAATTGAAATCGTAGGGGGCCTAAATAATGTTTTCAGGCAACAGTTTATTTTTTTCATCTGCATCTATCCCATATATAACAGATTTGGTTATATTGTTAGCTGTCAGCGGTTTAATGATTATTAACTGCACAGCAGCTTCCCTAATTAGATGATGAGCTGATATCTCTTTAGCCAAAAAGCAGGTTCGGCAACTCAAGACCTTACCATGTTAAAAAGCAGTAAATGTGTCTTGAGTTTTGTACTAAAGCA
Source organism: Polyodon spathula (assembly GCF_017654505.1). Classification (NCBI taxonomy): domain Eukaryota; kingdom Metazoa; phylum Chordata; class Actinopteri; order Acipenseriformes; family Polyodontidae; genus Polyodon; species Polyodon spathula. Next base: position 19,476,337 of record NC_054545.1, read on the forward strand.
AGGTCAGGTGTTGCAGGAAAAGGGGGTTTAGTTTGAGGAACGCATAGAAATACTTGGGACTGTAATTAGGAAGTGTATAATGTACTACTGAAGTAACTGCTGATGTTATTTAATAATAATGTGGGGAATTAAATTAAATCTAATGCAGATGACTTGATTGCAGAAGAATACCTGCCATTCGCTTCAAATGGAAAATAATGGTTTGAAAATGTCTAAAACAGGGGTTCCCAACATTATTCAATGAAGGTCCACTGACCTCCTATAATCCTCCCTCCAAGGTCCGTGACCACACATTTGCACACAGCTAACCACCCTTTATTTTTTCACCATTCCAATTTTTTTTTAAAATAAAGACAGGAGGTAGAGCATTCGGGTATATGCCCCTATAAGCGATAGAAGGAACTGCCAGTCCCTGTTAGGAAAGTGCCTGCTGTAGCAATCTTTAAAACTAGGCTGAAGACGTGTTTTTATAGTTTAGCATATTTATCAAATTGACATTTAGATTCTATGTTTGTATTGTTTCACTGTTTTTTGTTGTTTTTAATGTAGTTTTTGTATTTATTTATACAACAGATTATTTTTATTGTATTTACTGCATTTTCCTATCTGCCTTTTCATTGTAATCTTTATTCTGCAGATGCTAAAGCGCTTTGTGGCAACTTGTTGAAAAAGACACTATACTAAATAAATGTTTGAGCGATTGATTGGCTTACCAGGAGATCAGTCCAATATAGAAAAAAAACTGTTTGGTACGAAAAAAAACCTTAAATACAATTGAAGTCTAGTGTGAAACATGAGCCTTTTTTTCCAGTACAACCCTTTTGAATTCGGGTGTGGGCTGTGGCAGCAGTGGGAAGAGACTGCTGCAGGGGCTCATTAGTCATCCATCTGCAGTGTTTATTTTTGATCATGTACATTTTGGAAAAGCAGGCCTCACAGGACTATGTTGATCCAAACATAGTGCATGTTGCCAAAGCCAGTTGTCTCAAGATAGGGAATTTCTCAGGATCATGGCATTCAAACAGAAACATGTCTGGGCAAGCACTACGTTAACAAAGCTTCACTATTAACGTGTCACTGCCATGCAGGGCACACAGCTCCATCTGAACCTGTCCTCGATCTACCCAGGGAAACGTAGCACTGGCAGTCTTATTCCACGATCCTCAGTCTATCCAGGGAAACATAGCACTGGCAGTCTTATTCCATGATCCTCAACTTAACTTTTCATTTTCTAAACAAAGCCCCTCTCTTTGCCAACCATTGCTGGTACACCCGCCATACACAGTGGAGTGATTCTCTTCATAGCAATGCCATAGGATTGCAAGTAGGAAGAAACCGTGTAGTACAGGTCTGCAGTGCGAGTGTGATTCGGCACTGGTAAGAGAGCAAGCAATTCCTCCTCAAATTTTTTGCCATTTGAAGAAACAAACACACATGGGAACCTGAGAGGTGTCACCAATGTCTCCAGACTCGTCCAGGGCAATGGAAACACATCCAGCCTTTTCAATATCCAATTTGAGATTTGCAAATACATACATTGTTAGACAATGTAATCCTCTGAAACATTTCCTTGATATTTTTATTTTCTGGGAACAGCATGAAGCACTTTCTACCATGCGCTCTTTTATCATTTCCGAGTGAGAGAAGAGAGTAATTTTGAATCATAATCCATACTACTCAATGAAAATGTAAACATCTAAAATACAACATACTCCTTGCTACTCACAACACATGTAAAATGATCATATTCACATACCTGAAAGTTACATTAGGGTTCTGCTGATGTCAAAAACCTAGAGAGTATGAACTGAATATTATTTATTTATTGATTGATTGATTTATTAAAGTTCATATGAATTGTATTAAATAAAAATGTTCAACCTACAGAATACATTCCCATAGAAACCTGCATATATAAATGATATTGCAACTCAGAAGGTTGAAGGTTGTAGAAAGATAAGAACAGAAGGAAGCTTCCCCGTAGAGACAGGAACAGTGTCCTTCAGATTGTACTTGAATGTAACAGACACACAGAGAGTCGTGTTACTAGAAGTGTGAGTCCCTACAGAAAGATCCCCTGCTAAACCGGAACTTTGCCATGCTGTTTCCAGCTGTGTCATAGTGACAATGCTCTTGTAATGTATTAAACTGGTTATTGCTGGTAAGAAGCATATATTTTTGTTCTTGTCATTACATTTGCACAGTATCCTAGTAACCTGGTTACATTTAAATTGTAAACTGGGGTTATTTGCTACCTTAATGATGTAGGTACTTACCAGTTTGAAAAACAAATACAATAAAATAACTATAATTTCGACTTAGTGGGCAACCTCGTGACATGTTGAAGTTCACATGGCATTTTTCTTTTTTTAATGGTAAAATTGAGTCCAAAGGTAAAATTTGTCCATTTTAGTTGGCAAACACTTTTACATTTGTAAATCTGTCTATTGCTCATCTGTTTTTGGCTATACTCAGCCATGTTTTACTTTTTCCCTCAATGTATGCACTTTGTTCTAGAGATCTATAGTCAAAGCCAAAAAAATATCTACTGCAAACATGTATTTGTTAGGGTTAATAAAAATCCACTTAGTTTGCACTTAGTCCCACAAAGCTGATTTTTTAAAAATGTTCCCAGTTTCTCAGAATTGACTATGTAGGGTTAGAAAGACATTGGCCTACACAATTCAACTGCATTTGTTTATTGCAATATTTTTGCCAAGTGGTTCTGTGCCTGCAGCTATTTCATACTGAGTTACTTGAAACAAAATCTCTATTGAGTCGTAAACGTGGCTTCATTTAATTCCTTTTTTTTTTTTTTAATGATAGCAACACAATGGACAACCTGTTTATACTCTTAAAAGAGGATGTTTTCAGACAGTCTCAAGGACTGGGAAGGGATTATTTAACCCACTGCTGCTCAATGATTGTAAGCTTTGTGGATTTGCAAACTATTGCATCTGTGCATCCATCCTGTCTGTGTCATACTGACATGCAATTCCTTTTTAACCATTAGACTGTCAACAGCATTATTTATAAATATTAAGAAAATAAAACATTGCTCACCGGGCACTGAAAAACAAGATAAAACAACAATATTGTAGTAATTCTTGATGCCAAAGTGCTCAGAAATAAACACAAACTCCCCATCTGTTTATACTGAAGCAATCACAAGCTTATTGCTTTAAAATCCAGATGGAGGGTGTTCATAAACACTGCTGAAACTTTGCAAGGGGGTCACCAAGTGCTTTGAAGATCATCATTCTTTATGGCTCATAAAAGGCCCAGCACTTAAATCTTAGATTTTTCAGGACAAAGCATTTTTCAGTGGGATGATCCCCCAGGACCAGACGTTTTTTGGCTGTAGTTGACTCTCTTTCTATAAAAATTCACAAAGTTTTTTACAGTAGCATCTTGGAAAAGTGTCCTTTTTTTCAGAATACTCTGGGGAATAAAGTAGTTCAGAAACAATATAAACTTTTCGCTTTTTTTTCAACACAAAATTTTATATATGTTATATATATATATATATATATATATATATATATATATATATATATATATATATATATATATATAATATATATAATGTTCAGACATGTTAGTCAGCAAAGGGAAAGATATATCGAAGGCGTCTGATCTCTTCACATCTTTATCTGAGGTAGATCCAACTACTGTATCAAGTTGTTTTATGTGGACAGTGAAGCTGTAGACAAAGGCACAGATCAAATGCCAGTAAATATTCCTGTTGTTCCTTCAACCATGAGGATGCATCAGTTGGTCACACTCTCACCAGGAAAGCTAATATATTGAGATGTTAGCTGCTTGTGTTCAAATGAGAAAAACCTTGATTGTCAGTTCTATAACACACAACATTTCAACTTTACAAATGGACCAGCAGCTGCACGTCCAAATACAACTGTTCAGCAGATTCAGTGGCACAGTCCTGATGTTCTTGGAAAATGATGTGTTCTCAAATACGACGAGGCGCTGTACCCAGGAATCATTCTTGCAACCGATGAAACACACACACAAGTAAAATGTGTGCATCGTGTGGGGTCCAACAGATTCTTCTGGCCAAATCATGATGACATTTTATGGTACTTGCATGATGATGTCATAAGTGTGATTCCATCTCCCCGGCCTGTGACTACCTGCCATCTAGAGATCTCCAAGAAATACGGTCCAAATTAGCGGTGTAAATACACATTCTGGAAAAACCTAGAACAGATTTTAGAAAAGATGTCCATAATTGTTAAATAAATTGTTCAGCTCTTCCACTTTGATAACAGTAACATATTGTTGATTTGTACAGTATGATGTTACATCTTGCTTAGATTTGAAAGGGCCTGCCTTCGTTTAAATCGTTTTGTTTACATTAAAAATGTTATGTTTTCAAATTGAATGCTTACAGTGCTGTTATCTGTATTGTTATCATTATAACGTTTGTATTTTTACATCAACAATGATATGTATATTTAAAAACATTATAATTCCATATTAAAAACAACCCCCCAAAAAAACTTACCTTGTTGTATTGCAGTTGCATAGTTACACAGGGATTGGCTTGGTTTCCAACATGTACTAACATAAACAACAGTCTGTTTATTGCAAATTATAAATGCAAATATTTTTAGGACTGTATTACAATGACATTTGTGACTTCTATATGTGTGAAAGCCTGTTAAAAATAAATAAAATAACCACTGCACTTACTGACCTGTCAATTATGTTACTTTTGTCAATACTGTTACTATGTTGTCAACTATGTTACTTGCAAATATATTACTCCAAAATATTTAATTTTGTGTAGATTCTGTAATATTATTGAAACTAAAATGGAATTCTTTGATAACATTTTTTTATGCTTCAGGAGTTGCATTTAAGGACATGGTATTTGTCTATAAATGTTTGATTTGAAATGTATCTAGCTTAAACACTTTTTCAGAGAATTACTTAATGTGTCTGTAACAGAGTTGACGCAAAATATAGTTTAAACAGGAATTTATGGCTTTTAATGTACAGGTATGTAGAAGTTATTCATTTCATTATTATAAGTAATAAGGAGGAAAAAAAATGTACCTGATACACTTAGTTCATGAAACAGTATATGCTTATATCCACTGATTTCTTGATATTTATAAATGTTAAAAGTATATATACAGTGCCTTGCAAAAGTATTCAGACCCCTGACCAATTCTCTCATATTACTGAATTACAAATGGGATTTTATTTTTAAACACTGAAACTCAGAATCAATTATTGTAAGGTGACATTGGTTTTATGTTGGGAAATATTTTTAAGAAAAATAAAAAACTGAAATATCTTGCTTGCATAAGTATTCAACCCCTGTGCTGTTGAAGCTCCCAGTTTGCACAGATGAAAGAAATTGCCCTAACGAGGTCACAATTACCTTACCATTGGCCTCCACCTGTGAACCATTAAAGTTGCTGTCACATTTTCTGGATAAAAACCCCACTGTTGAAGGATCATTGGTAAGGCTGTGAATCTGAATGGAAGTTGAAGACCAAAGAGCATTCTACAGAAGTTAGAGATGAAGTAATATAAATGCATAGATTAGGGAGAGGGTACAAAATAATATCCAGGTGTTTGGCTATCCCAGTGAGCACAGTTGGATCAATAATCAGGAAGTGGAAGCTGCATCACACCACCCAGGCACTGCCAAGAAAAGGCCGTCCCTCAAAACTCAGCGCTCAAACAAGAATGAGACTTGTGAGAAAAGCCACAGAGAGGCCAACAACCACTTTGAAGGAGCTACAGAGTTCAGTGGCTGGGAGTGGAGTAATGGTGCACCTGTCAACCATATCAAGAGCTCTGCATAACACTGGCCTGTATGGGAGGGTGGCAAGAAAGAAGCCATTATTCAAAAAGTACCGTCTGAAAGCGCATCTGGAGTTTGCCAGAAAGCATGAGAGTGACCCAGCTGCGATGTGGGAAAAGGTTTTGTGGTCAGATGAGACCAAGATAGAGCTTTTTGGCCAAAACTCAAAGCAACGCACCATCTCAAGACACACCATCCCTACAGTGAAGTATGGTGGTGGTAGCATCATTCTGTGGGGATGCTTCTCATCAGGGGGGCAGGGACTGGGCTTCTTGTTACAATTGAAGGAAGAATGGATGGAGCAAAATACAGGAAAATACTGCAAGAGAATCTGCTTCAGTCTGCTAAAAAACTGAAGCTTGGGAGGAAATTCACCTTTCAGCAGGACAATGATCCCAAGCACATGGCCAAAGCAACACTGGAGTGGCTCAAGAACAAAAAGGTGAAGGTCCTACAGTGGCCCAGTCAAAGTCCTGATCTCAATCCCATTGAGAGTCTGTGTCAATATTTGAAAATTGTGGTCCACAAGCGTCATCCAACCAACCTGATCAACCTGGAGCAAATCTGCGAAGAAGAATGGTCCAAAACTGTGACACTGTGCAAAGCTGGTACATACTTACCCCAAACGACTTAAAGCTGTTATTGCAGCGAAAGGTGGCTCTACCAAATATTAATGTGTGGGGGATGAATACTTATGCAAGCAAGATATTTCAGTTTTTTATTTTTCTTAAATTTCCCAACATAAAACCATTGTCACCTTACAATAACTGATTTTGAGTTTAAGTGTTTTAAAATAAAATATCGAACAGAACGAATTTTCAATGTACCATTTGTAATTCAGTAATATGAGAGAATTGGTCAGGGGTCTGAATACGTGTGTGTGTGTGTGTGTGTGTGTGTGTACTTGACACAGAATAAATGTTCTGATATAATTACAAGTCAAAAACACCAGATTTACGGTATTCCCTTTTTTTATTTGCTCTAAACAAGTTCCTGTGATGTTTTGTGGCTGCTTTTGTTTCCGTGGGCTGCTGAAATCTGTCTCCACCCTTTAGACACTAAATGCCCCTCTCAGTGACGTCACGTGAAAAAAGAAAAAACTATCAGGTAGTGAACATCAGTCCCTCCACTATGCAGTCAAACCTGTACTGCAGAGTACAGTGGCCTTGCAAGTCATCAAAACAAACTGCTTTTTTTCTGTGTTAACACCCCGTCAAAAACAGCTGAAAAAGTTGATAAAAAACAAACCAGTCATAACGACTTGCATCCCTATTATCCCTTATCCCGCTCGGTGCCTGTGATGAAAGCACGGTATGTGTTCATGCCCACGTTGACAGCAGTGTCATCCCTAGTGGCTCTTGGCAGTGGAAGTGAAAACTCATGTCCAGTTCTTTTAAGCCTTGTGATCTTCAGTCAAACATTTCCAGTTCCTCATACTGTAAATGACATGTTTTTCTTTATTTCTATGGAGGAAACTCTTGAGCATATCTGAATCTGGAGCTGCTGCACATCCATCTGCTTCACGTTTTGTACAGAACGGTATTATGTGATTATCTTGGATTGTCTTATATTGAGTATCCAATAAAAAATATACCCTTTCTGGCAGTAATCTCACAATGCAAAGCTGCTGCAACATATCTTGGAGACCATTTAAGGTACTTAAAACTGCAGACTAAATGTGTCCATGACCTTGTGATTGATCCAAAATTGCTAGATCTGTTATGGCTTAGTCTTCCACACAGCTTCCCAGACCCTCTAGACCTTGCCCCTGCAGATGCACTCTTGTGTCTTTGTGGCTGGATTACTGGCAAGTTTTCCAGAAACCGTCTTCAGGCACATCAGATGTCCCTGCTGCTCCATTGGCTGCCTGTGGCCCAGAGGGTATAGCACAAGATCCTGCTGCTGCGCCAACTTCAAGCTGATTTCTTGGTGACCAGGCTCCTGTATCTTTCCAGTCTGTTGCAATATTCCAGACCACAGCTTGTGTTCTAGAGCCTGTCTCTGAATCACCTCTGACTGCACTTCCTTTGGGAGCCTGTTCACTTGTGTTTCTCCAGCTCTTAGGAAATACAAGCTTATCAATTTTGTTTTCAATTGAAATACCAAAGTAATGACTTCATTTTGCCAGAGGTTACAGGAAGTGTTTTTTTTTTAAACTCACCAACAGTAGTAATAGTATACAGTTCTATACAGTACATTAGTTCGCTCCAGTGCTGCAGCTTCATGGTTGATATCGGTCTGATACCAAGGCAGGTCTATCTGGAAAAAACACTGTGGAAACAGTGTCTTTTGGATTGTTGCAGTGGGACCCCCTGGGTCTCCCTTCTGGTGTATCTGCAGGATCAATTACACTGGGGCTGCAGAACAATGGAGCTGTTCATTCTCAGAGAAGCTGAGAAGGCCACAGGGGAGCTCTGAACCAGGGGCACAGCAGGGGCACTTTACAGTAACACAGGGCCTCTTTTACAGGAGTTCTGCAGCTTTCATTTATTTTTCAATTAGAAACAACCTGCTGGGAATCTTCCGCCATGTTCAGGCTGTAAAAACTATGCAAGTGGTTACTGTAGAGGATTAAATAGAGTACTTTGTCACCTCTTATAACTTGGAAGAGTGATTATCCCCAACTCTTAGAATCCTTTCATACATGGCTTTGGAGATTGGATCGGTGGTATTGAGCAGCAGAGTTTTCCTACCACACAATGTGCCTGTAACTATACCTGACTTGTACAGCTGGGTGTTATTTTTCAAACACAGCCCAGGCTGTAATTTTCTGAAGCCTGCTTTCTTCAGCTGGTGGTTTTCTGTGTGCTGTAATTATCCATTACAGGCTACAATAGGTGCTAATACTTCGAAATCAACTGAATAACTTTTGTGGGAAATATACTTTTTTGATGGTATTGGACTCTAGGTGATGGTAACACATTTTTCCATGCTTTTTGGGCATGTGTTTTATATTGCTGTCAATGTAACTAAGACAGGTCTGTGTAGAAGTAGCCTGAATGAGGCAATCTTTAGCGGGATTTTACTGTACAGATGTGGAGTTTTTCGTTTTGAAGTGTTCAGTTGCATGATGCCTATGCTTCTATATGTCTAACACCCATGAACTGCTGACATCCCAAGATCCATTTGAATGGGTATAGGACTGAGCGACTGAACCTTGAGCGAGAGTACTTTGTAAAGAGAGCAGGCTGAAAACTGTGCATTCTAGCAACTTTATTAGTGACAGCTATAGAGGATACAGCCTGCTAGGGAACTTCTGGTTGGTAGGAATCAATTATTTTAATCTAATGGCGGTTGGCAGTCCGATTTGTAAAATTACCTTTGGTGTTTTTTTTCTTTTTTTTTTAAGCAAATCGTATTGTAGATAGATACCTATTAATCGCTGCGTAACCCAGAACTCCATTGCTACCCCATCTTTCCCCTTTTGGTCTTTGCCAAACTCCTACCCACAGGAAAGCTGTCCGTCACTTGGTGGGCTCAAGAATGACACTAAAGACTGTACTATACTTTTACCCAGGCAGTGGACTGCTCCCAGAATACAAAAATAACTGCAGTGCCATGTGTCTCTCAGCCTTTATTGCCAACATTTTATTACTGTATGCAAACACTTGGGTTTTATTGTGCTGCAATTAAACTGTACTTTTCATTTGAGGTGTTAAAGTGCAAAGTTCTGTAAAATATTTTGAAGCACTGAATCAGGGATTCCCGTTGGTCTTCAGACTCTACAAACGGTTTGGACGGCAGGAAGCTGTTTGTGACCTGCCTGTTAAGACCATTTTCTTATCATACAGCTTTCAAATCTCTATCTCCCACATACCGTAAGGCAGGGTTTCCCACACTTTCTTGGCCAAGGCCCCCATGATGTTAGGCATTGTGACTGAGGACCCCCGCCCAGCATTTGTATTTCGATTTTGATCTCTTTAGTGAGAGAGGTTGTTTGCTTGTACTGGTGGAAGTACTGCAGCTTTCATTAAGTTCAGTTATTTCTCAGGTGTTTGAGAAGCCGCTCCGTACTGTACTCGGGTTACACTGCCTGACTGCAAATGCAACGTAAACCTGCCTGGAAAGGGAAGCAGGAGCACTGCGGTTTGTTTGTTTGTTTTATTTATGTAGGGGGGAAGAACATATATCAAGAATGAAACCATACATTGGCAGCAATCCTGCATTTATTTATTTTCTTTATTTTTCAGTGTTGCGTTCGAAATAACCCCAAGTACCTTACAGCAGCTTGAGATAATCTGTGTGTGTGTGTGCTAGGGCCTCCCTGAAACCAGCTTGCGGTCCCCAGTACCCCACTTGGGGACCTCTGCTGTAAGAGGCTTCTGTACCATGTTGTTGTAATGTAAATCTCTCTCTCTCTGATATCGGAGACTGTGTTGAAGCATATAACCGTACAATGGTGTGTTTAATGACTTCTATTCAAAAGCTTTCCAAGAACCTCTGATTAACAGTCAGTGATAATAACACTAAATCATGCACTTGTATTCTGGAGCAGTGGAATGAAGGTTCTTAAAACTGAATCCTCCAGAAATACATACTGTTGCTTTCTGAAGAAAACATGCCAGTATGACAAAGTTAGCCCCACAGTCTCCAAGTTGCATTATGCCTCAAGTTGACGTCATAATTTTATTTATTTTTTTTAAACTAATAAAGCCCTCAAAGACTTCTCCCGCTGGGCGCTTTCTGACATTTTGTGTTTGTTTGACAGGATGTCAGCCGCCGTTTCAGCCGGAGAATGGAGGGTACAAATGCCACCCCTCACCTTGCCTCCAGCTGACGGAGGGCACTGTGATCGAGTATTTCTGTGATGAGGGCTACACGCTGAAGGAGGATTACAAATACCTAACCTGCGAGAACGGAGAGTGGAACACTGCCATGGAGATCAGCTGCAGGCTTGGCCAGGGTCAGTGCTGCTGCCACTCACTCAGCTTTTACCTTGCCTTTGTGTTGCCGTAGCAACGGATATACAGTAGAGTAGAACAAGAGGGCAGAAATAGAAGCTGTAAAAGTAAGTTTAGAATGGAAGGTAGGAAGCACTGTATGTTATAATGCATGGAATAGCCTACAAGGTTAAGTAGTTCATCTAAAACACTTGGAACATTTAAAAAAACAATTCGATTCTCCTATTAAACTAGACCCCCTAGGTGAAGGCAAATAGGTGCTAATGAGGGACCATCCTGGGCAGAACTGCTTTTTCTCATTCCTAAACTTGTCTTCTGTTTCTTATCCCAATTGGGCCCTTCTAATCCAGGTCTTGTTAAAATTAGTAATTAATGACACAGCTGAAAAAATTACAATTATGTGCTGGTCTAACCTTTCTAATTAAAGCTATCACAGTTCATAGCTGCCTAATCATGCTCTGTTAATATTTAACATGTCCTGCAAGGCAAAGCTTAAATGCTGCTTGTCAGAATCTCGTTGCAGTTTTTGCTCTGATAAACTCTAAATGTTGTGAACATGTGTTCTGCAGACATGTTGTATTAAAGTAAGTAATATGGGGTATCTGTTACTGTACTTATCATAACAGATCTCTACAGTGAAGCCGGCTCAGCAAAGTGGGATGGAAAAACTGTATGCAATGAATACCCTAACTTCTGAAAATGCTGATTTTGAGGTCTTTTCACACCAAGCGTGTCAGCATCTGGGCATTTTTTGACTCAGTCAAGTTGATTTCAATTACCGAACACGGCATTTTCTTAAAGAACAGAATTATATTGTTATAGCTGTCAGCCCAAGTACTGTAACAGCAGTACTATTTCATGATAACTCATTAATGGGGGTCTACTTAAATCGCAGTAAATTTACGTATTTTTCGTGGGTAGGTTATTGAATAAAATTAAAATTTCTCTGACGTTTTGTGGACCTGCTTATACATTAAATAAACCTAAGTAGACAATTTGACAATCAAAGCACTATAAAAGCCTAAAAATAGTGGTACAGTACAGTACTTGCTTTCTTACTAAAACAGAGTGCGGTCATTTGTTAAAGGCAAGCTTGCAACATCCCCCAGCAGTTGCTGCCGTCATTCTCTGTCTGTTATGGACTTGTCCATACATTGAGACTGCATGTCTGCATCCACTGAATTGGTTGGGAGTGTAAGGCAAAGCTTTGCCAAATTACACAGATGTGGAAATCGATTAGAAACAGTCCCAAAACTCTGTTAGCCAAGGGCATCTGGCATACTTTAATGAAGGCAATATATTCATTCAGCAGATTCCTTGTCATGTTATATGTCCCATCCAATAATTTATTTTATTAGTACTCAGTCAAAATAAAGAAAACGTGTCTGTACGGGTCTAAAATTCGAACTGTGTTTAAAAAGTAATAAGCAGGCTGTTTGAAGCGAGGCGGCTGTGCGAGATCGTACCTGCAGTGTAGTTACCTAGTTATTCAAGCACCCGGGTCGAGCAAGAATATTTGCGCCCCCTACCGTTTTTTTTCTTTTTCGACGTTATATGTGTTAGGATATGTATATGTATAGTGACATATAATATGTATTGTTTGTTGATATCAATACTGCCAATTTTTTTTTAGTAAATCTGTTAATTAAATAATAATAATAATAATAATAATAATAATAATAATAATAATAATAATAATAATAATAATAATAATGACGCCATCAATCATCACACACTCGAGCTGTCGACGCTGGGTAACTGTTTCGCTGCAGTCGTATTGAACTCTTGCCTCTGCACAATGATCATAATTAAGCATGCATATGACAACTTTCTGTTTTAGCGCTTGTAGTTTGATAACCATAAAATCAGAAATTAAAACCCAACATATTAACAGAAAGGCATGCAGTAGATCTTTCCATAATATGTTTTGTTGTGGGATGTATTATATTTTTTTCATGCCACACCTCAAAAGAAAGTTTGAAAAAATGTATAATCAATATTATTTATAAAACCAGCAAATGTTCACCTTTCTAAGCGATATAGAAAAATAATTAGAGTATACAGGAGATGTGCAATTTTCCAGCTGACCAGCTGTAAGACAACTGAAACTGGAAACATAATACTATCCTGCCACACAAGATGTTGAGCATATATTTATTTATTTATTTATTAATTATTCAAAAAGAAGAATCTTGCGAATACTGTATTGGTGAAGGAAAAAAAAAACTACCAATAAAAAACAGATAAATGACTACAGTAAAAATAATTATCCATTGTTTTAACACACACACAAACAAATAAAACAAACTAATAATAATTATAAAAAAAATAATAATGATAATATTGACACGACAGCTAAATAGGAATCCGATGTGGGCAAGTCATTTAGATTACTTTCGCTTCCGTCCATCTCCGTCCGGAAAACATTTTCAAAACAGGACATGAAATGAAAATGTATGTAATAAAAATAACAGTAGAAAAATAAGTAAGGGGCATCTCAGATGTCTGTTCAAAATCTTGTCTCAGTTGTCATCTCCTGCTCTGCAGCTGCACGCAATCAAACACACACAGCGGGGGAAACATTCCGAAAGAATAATAAAAAATACAAATAAAAACCCGGATATAACGGTGTTCTATTAAAAAAAAAAAAAAAAAAAAAAAAAAAAAAAAAAAAAACTATTAAAAAATAAATAAAAATGTAGACGACTAGTTGTTCCCAGTTTTAGCTTTCATATGACTTATAGATCAGCACTATTTGGCATCTGGAACGGGTGAAATGGACGTTTGAAATAGGTCAGTGCCACTACCATTCCCCATTGAACCGCAGGTCTAAACCAATTACATGGGGAGATTCACCGTATTCATGGCTATGACCCAATGAAAAACCAAGATTGGTGATTGGACATGAGATATGATAAGAAACGTCATCATGACTATATTCATGAAATTTTTGCGAGTCGGCAGCCTAATAAGTCTGCCACTTTTTTTCATTTTTCGCCCCCCACAGCTTGCGCCCTGTAATTTCACTTAAAAAAGGGAATCTTGTCATAACTTGTGATATGTTAATATGAACCGTCCACACGCACAAAGTGTGTGATGAGCTCCCGGAAATGCAGCCGCTTCGTGTGGAGATTGCCAGCGCTTTTGAATTGTACACAAATTCAGTTTCAGTTGTGTTTTTTTCTTTTGTCGATGTCATTCAGCTTTGAATTTTATGCAAATTTCGGTTCAGATTCTGTTAGAGGAAACCATAACCATTCCATTACTACAGATAGTCCCTGTCTTTCAGTAGCAGAAACAGAGAGGTTACTAGGTGATGCTGTTCTCATGCTTTTGGCAGTCAGAGTGGTAGCTGTTATGCAGAGGAGGTAACCACACCATAGTCATTAACACTGAATCTTAAATCAGTCAAGTCAAGGTGGTTGTTTTTTTAATGACTAAGATGCATCTGTTTCTGTACAGTTATTTATTTAATTGTCAAACATAAAGCAGTGCCATTGACATGTACCCCACTCAAGACTTAAAAACAAACCAAAAAAAAAAAAAAATGCTAGTAATTATTTGTTTTATGAAAAGTAGACCAGCTCTAAAAGAAATACAGTGCAATAGAATGACTTGCTCTTCTGCTGCACCCAATTACTCTTCTCTTACCTAGCCTTTGTGTTTGCCTTGTTAGTGGATATTTGTCAGAGTAGAACAAGAGGTTTGTATTGTTTTTAGTGAAATATTCTGTGTGTGTGTCAGCGTACCAGTTGCTGGTACACCTTTTGGGTGTATATTGACCTAAGTTAGCTGGTGTCTGTGGGTGGGAAGGTGGGTGTGCAGACAAATGGATGGAGCTGATGAATCTCTCCTTTGTCAGTGTGAGATGTGCAGGAATGTTGAAGGTTACCTCTGATTTTGTCCCCATGTCTCTTCTAGATAAAGATCAGCGCTCATCTCTGGAGGTGCCCACACTCTCTATCGTTGCCACGACCGCAAGCTCTGTGGCCCTCATCCTCCTGCTCGTGGTCCTGTTTGTTCTGCTGCAACCGAAACTCAAATCTTTCCATGACAGCAGGTGAGTGAGGGCCCAGAAGGCTGCTTCAGTACCAGGGGTCGCAGGACAAATGGCCTTTGATCATTCAGAAAATGAATTTCTACCAGTGGTAATCGCTACCAGGGTTTAATGGCTTTTTCTGCTCTTTGCTATTCTCCACAGCATCTTTCAAAACAATGTCTTACAAAATACTTTCATAAATCTGACCTGTTGTGTACTGCCATTCGCTATATAAATAAAAATAAATTGTATTTTAATTTTGTAACATTACATCTCGTACTACGCTAGGTCAAAGAAGGTTCCCAGTTTTCTTGCCTTGCAGGAAATTTGTGACACTGCAATGTCATCAATGAGGGGAGCAGCTGGTCTGTTACTAAGCAGGCCCTGAAGAGATGGGGTCAATTTCACTCTTCAGGGGAAATTACCATGAAATGACCTTTAACCTAATGTACAGCTGTGGCCATAAAGTTTGCATCACCCTATAGAATTAACAAATTTTAATTCATAAAGTCGAATGAAACCTGCTGAATAATGTTACGTTAACATATTGAATTACATACCGCTTTGTAGTTTTCATATAATTAACGAAAAAACGCACACATTGAAAAATGCAACTTTTCAAAATCTAACATTAAATACCGCTTTATCAGGACACCTCGGGAGATGTAAAAATATCCTGAATAAGCACCTGTCCCAATTAAACGAGAGGCATTTGAGACTACCTTAGTCACACTTTTTTGTTTCTAAATGAAAAAAAAATTAAAATTAAATCACATCACATTGTGATTAAATGTTAAACACAAGCTGCCCAGAGCTGTGTTGTCCTCTGATGCTGTAGCTATGGTGTGTAGGGGGTTGCATGGTCAGACTGCAGTGTGCAAAAGAAGCAGGCAGCTGACTAAATTTATTATTAAAAAAAAAAAAAAAACATTAAACAAAGTGACGTCAGTGTTAACAACATTTGTTGTATTTTATCGTAACCGTACTTGGCAGAGGGTCTTAACATAGGGTAAATCGTCTTTAGGACTATTAGTCATAGGGCTAATCCGACGTGACTGACATAGATAATAATACCGAATGTCCCATCTGAGTAAAAACACATTGAATGTCACTAGGTTCAGAAGGAACAACAAATATCCATGTCTTCCTTGTTTTATCAGTACAAATATGTCCATGTACAATCTTATCATGTTATATGTAATAGAACCTCATATACGTAATATAATATATATCACATAAGATATATATATAATATATATATATAATATCTAATATATATATATATATATCAAAGCACGTTTGTTGATTCATTACAACTATGTTAATGCAGCAGTTAGGGTTGAACTAATTGCCACAAAAGTAAGGAAATGTGGCATTAGGATTTTTAGCCCTAACTCTCCATTCCCACCCCCACACATGCAGCCAAAGGAGCAAGACAACATAAGCAAAACAGCAGACTGTCTTCATCAGATAAGACACAGAACATGCAACTCTTTCCAGATGATACATCCATCATCGTGGTCCACCGGTACTGTAGCAATAGATATACACATACACTTCAACACATAGACATCCACTTCAGGCTGCAGAACCAGATCAACTTTACAAAAATAGAACTATATTTGCAGCCCACGTTTGGTATGAAGAGATGGCTGCCAAGTGCACTTAGAGGGTCGTCAACCATAAGCCAGGCTGAAATTTCTCACATATGTCATGTGCTGCTAAGAAGGAATTTAATTGGTTAGCTACCACTCCTCTGACTTAAGATAGAAAGGGGAGATTTGAAGTAGGCCTAAAATTGTTCAGGGTTTGGGGATCAGGAGTAGATTTTTTAAGCCATGGTCATACTGTAGCAACTTTGAAGGAATTAGGAACAGTGCCAGATAAGATTGAGCTGTTAATAATATTGAAGGCAGTATGTGACAAAGTGACAAACTTCACGTGCAAGTAAAATGTAGTAATATGTGAGCACGGGGAATTGCACTTTTTAATTCACATGCTGGGATTCAAGTGAATAATTAATTGGTAATTGAATCCCAGCACAACAGTATATATAGATGCACGTTGTCACATACTCGCGGTTGGGTGTTCGGTGAGTGGAGAACGGGAGAGAGAGGGTAGGAGAATTAAATATTTCAATTGCTATTACGTGCTGGTGGGACCAGCACGATACTTGTTTATTTAAAACTCACCTTGTTTGTGTGTCTAGCTGCTCACCGTTTTTTATTAAGTATTAGTCCGTTTTTGTTTGTCTGTTTTATTTTGGCTACCAGTGCCGTGTCCTGTTTCTGTTTTCGTGTTTAAACGTTTTATTTACAATAAACCGGCGCAAGCAAGCGTCGTCATCATTTCACATCATCTGTCTTTGTGTTCATTCCTTTTCCTGGGTCTGACGCCGCCCACTTCGGCCGTCTCTGTGACACAGTACCATTCATTTCGATCAGTCAATTCATTTCGATTCAGTCAATCAAATCTAGTTAATTAATTAAAACGAGAGTCAAAAGTGTGGTCTGGCATAGCAGAACCCAGACACATCACTGGCGTAGCTGAACCTAGACCCATCACTGGCGTAGCTGAACCTAGACCCATCACTGGCGTAGCTGAACCTAGACCCATCACTGGCATAGCAGAACCCAAACACATCACTGGTACAGCAGAGCCCAGACACATCACTGGTACACAGAGCCCAGACACATCACTGGTACAGCGGAGCCCAGACACATCACTGGTACAGCGGAGCCCAGACACATCACTGGTACAGCGGAGCCCAGACACATCACTGGTACAGCGGAGCCCAGACACATCACTGGTACAGCGGAGCCCAGACACATCACTGGCATAGCGGAACCCAAACACATCACTGGTACAACAGAGCCCAGACACATCACTGGTACACAGAGCCCAGAAACATCACTGGTACAGCGGAGCCCAGACACATCACTGGTACACAGAGCCCAGACACATCACTGGTACACAGAGCCCAGACACATCACTGGTACACAGAGCCCAGACACATCACTGGTACACAGAGCCCAGACACATCACTGGTACACAGAGCCCAGACACATCACTAGTACAGCGGAGCCCAGACACATCACTGGTACAGCGGAGCCCAGACACATCACTGGTACAGCGGAGCCCAGACACATCACTGGTACAGCAGAGCCCAGACACATCACTGGTATATAAGAACATAAGAAAGTTTACAAACGAGAGGAGGCCATTCGGCCCATCTTGCTCGTTTGGTTGTTAGTAGCTTATTGATCCCAGAATCTCATCAAGCAGCTTCTTGAAGGATCCCAGGTTGTCAGCTTCAACAACATTACTGGGGAGTTGATTCCAGACCCTCACAATTCTCTGTGTAAAAAAGTGCCTCCTATTTTCTGTTCTAAATGCCCCTTTGTCTAATCTCCATTTGTGACCCCTGGTCCTTGTTTCTTTTTTCAGGTCGAAAAAGTCCCTTGGGTCGACATTGTCAATACCTTTTAGAATTTTGAATGCTTGAATTAGGTCGCCGCGTAGTCTTCTTTGTTCAAGACTGAACAGATTCAATTCTTTTAGCCTGTCTGCATATGACATGCCGTTTAAGCCCGGAATAATTCTGGTCGCTCTTCTTTGCACTCTTTCTAGAGCAGCAATATCTTTTTTATAGCGAGGTGACCAGAACTGAACACAATATTCAAGATGAGGTCTTACTAGTGCATTGTACAGTTTTAACATTACTTCCCTTGATTTAAATTCAACACTTTTCACAATGTATCCGAGCATCTTGTTAGCCTTTTTTATAGCTTCCCCACATTGTCTAGATGAAGACATTTATGAGTCAACAAAAACTCCTAGGTCTTTTTCATAGATTCCTTCTTCAATTTCAGTATCTCCCATATGATATTTATAATGTACATTTTTATTTCCTGCGTGCAGTACCTTACACTTTTCTCTATTAAATGTAATTTGCCATGTGTCTGCCCAGTTCTGAATCTTGTCTAGATCATTTTGAATGACCTTTTCTGCTGCAACAGTGTTTGCCACCCCTCCTATTTTTGTGTCGTCTGCAAATTTAACAAGTTTGCTTACTATACCAGAATCTAAATCATTAATGTAGATTAGGAATAGCAGAGGACCTAATATTGATCCCTGTGGTACTCCACTGGTTACCACACTCCATTCTGAGGTTTTTCCTCTAATCAGTACTTTCTGTTTTCTACATGTTAACCACTCCCTAATCCATGTACATGTGTTTCTTTGAATCCCAACTGCGTTCAGTTTGAGAATTAATCTTTTGTGCGGGACTTTGTCAAAAGCTTTCTGGAAATCTAAATAAAGCATGTCATATGCTTTGCAATTATCCATTATCGATGTTGCATCCTCAAAAAAATCAAGCAAGTTAGTTAGACACGATCTCCCTTTCCTAAAACCATGTTGACTGTCTCCCAGGACCCTGTTACCATATAGGTAATTTTCCATTTTGGATCTTATTATAGTTTCCATAAGTTTGCATATAATAGAAGTCAGGCTTACTGGTCTGTAGTTACCTGGTTCAGTTTTGTTTCTCTTTTTGTGGATCGGTATTACGTTTGCAATTTTCCAGTCTGTCAGTACCACTCCTGTGTCAAGAGACTGCTGCATGATCTTGGTTAGCAGTTTGTAAATAACTTCTTTAATTTCTTTGAGTACTATTGGGAGGATCTCATCCGGCCCAGGGGATTTGTTTATTTTAAGAGCTCCTAGTCCCTTTAACACTTCTGCCTTGGTTATGCTAAAGTTATTTAAAACTGGATAGGAACTGGATGACATGTGGGGCATGTTGTCAGTATCTTCCTTTGTAAAAACTTGTGAAAAGTAATCATTTAATATATTTGCTACGATTTTGCCATTTGTATCTCTTAGGCATTTAACCTCCTCTTTGAATGTTCTCTTGCTGTTGTAATATTGGAAAAACATTTTGGAATTGGTTTTATCTCCCTTAGCAATGTTCATTTCTATTTCTCTCTTGGCCTTTCTAACTTCCTGTTTGCAGTTCCGTGTACTCTTTCTGTGTACTTTCTTTTTGGTCCTTTTTTAATGCTCTGTAAAGTGCCTTTTTTCGCTGAATATTTTTTTTAATTGATCTGTTAAACCATTTTGGCAATTTAGTTTTACATTTAAATTTGTCTACATTAGGGATGTAATTGTTTTGCGCCTGTAGTACTACATTTTTGAAGAACAACCATCCTTTTTCTGTGGGTGTTTTCTCTATTTTACTCCAATCTACATCTGTTAGTCTCTGTTTCATACCTTCATAGTTTGCTTTTCTAAAATTGTAAACCTTAGCTTTAGTCTTTACTTTTGGGGTTTTAAAAAACACTTCAAATGAGACCATGCTGTGGTCTGAGTTTGCCTATGGTTCTCTGACCTCTGTTTTAGTTATTCTGTCTTTGTTATTTGAAAAGACTAAATCAAGGCATGCCTCCCCTCTAGTCGGTGCCTTGACAAATTGTGTTAGGAAGCAGTTTTGTTTTGTCAATTTGTCATTTCCACCATTTCAGTTTCATTCTTCGTGCTACCCACCAGGTTTTCCCATTTTATATGGGGAAAGTTGAAATCCCCCATTAGTATGGCTTCTCCTTTGCTACACGCATTTCTAATGTCATTGTATAAGAGATTATTTTGCTCACCGTCTGAATCTGGCGGTCTATAGCATGCTGCTATTATTATGCCCTTTGAATTTTTGTGCGTTATTCTGACCCATATTGATTCGGCTTTATTTTCTTTGTCCAGGTTTAACCCCTGGGCTTCAAGACTGTTTCTTATGTATAGCGCTACCCCTCCTCCTCTTCTGTCCTGCCTGTCTTTCTTATACAGTGTATACCCACAAATATTATATTCGTCCCCATCACTCTCAGACAACCAAGTTTCAGTAACACCTATCACATCATAGTTACCTGTTAGTGCAGTAACTTCAAGTTCTAGAATTTTGTTTCTGATACTTCTAGCATTTAGATAAATACATTTAATGGTTGTCTTACCTGAGTTGCAGAGTACAGCAGAGCCCAGACACATCACTAGCATAGCAGAGCCCAGACACATCACTGGCATAGCAGAGCCCAGACACATCACTGGCATAGCCGAACCCAGACACATTACTGGCATAGCAGAGCCCAGACACATCACTGGTACTGCAGAGCCCAGACACATCACTGGTACTGCAGAGCCCAGACACATTACTGGTACAGCAGAGCCCAGACACATCACTGGCATAGCCGGACCTAAATCTGATTGAGAATCTTTGGTATGAGTTGAAGAAGGCTGTGCACAGAGAAGTCCTCGGAATTTGAATGAACTGGAACAATTTTGCGTTGAAGAATGGTCAAAAATCACTAAAGAATCATGCCAAAAGCTCACTGACAAATATCCTAATAGTTTAAAAGAGGTTATTATTGCTAAAGGTGCCTCAACTAGCTATTAATTTCATTTTCCTTGTCAGGGTATGAATACTTTTGAATTAGAATTTTTTGAGTTTTGCAAAAATAAATAAATACAAATTGCTGAAATAAATAATTGTAGACGTCTAACTTTTTTTTTCCTCATTTACAAAAGCAAAACCTTTGCTACAAAAGATTTTTCCTAAAATTCTTTGTTTTCCAAAAATTTCTAGAAATTATAAATTTCCATTGGGGTATGTAAACTTTGACTACAACTGTGTATGTATAGATAGATAGATAGATAGATAGAAGGCTCATAGTTAACCTATATTTGGTAGTATTTTGCTACCCAAAACTCGTAATTTGCTACAATTTTTTTATGCAGTAGCATTTTTCTGATACCTTACGCTGCAGTATATGAGCGACCCTGAGTATTAGTATTAGTTTTTCTAAACACGTACATTATCTTTCATAAAGTGGGAAACCATTGCTAATAGAGCTTCCCAATAGATGACTGAGGTTTGAACTGCCCCATGTAGATACGCGCAAGGCACACAATGCAAATCGTATTGGACAGTGGAGTTCAAATACTCACAGTACAGAACAACATGGATATAATTTTAAGGTATGAAGTTTCTTTTATAGACAAAAAGTAAAATTTTAAATAACTATAAAAATACTGTGATGTTTTAAGGTAGCAGACAATGACTTAACAGGATATTAAGTTTATTCACTGTCTTACTCTGTCATGGAGAATGTCGGCTCCAGGTTTATTATAATGTTAACCCTGGTTTCACCCATGCTCAAAATGAACACAAAGAAAAAAAACAGGTGCACATAGCTATAGCTTTACAGTGATCCAAGTCACAGCTTCCTTGTTTTATCAGTACAAATAGTAGGCAAAATATAGTCTTGAGGGGCATTAGTTTATCTGTCTGTTTTCTTTTTATAATAGATTATCAATACATTGCATACTTCTCCTGTTTCACTAGTGAAACATGTGCTTTAACTATAAATTATATATTTGTAATATAATATATGGTCTATATATGTTATCTATTATATATATGGTCTATATATATAACCTCTTCCTGTAGAAATCCATGTTTGGAGAAAACTGGACTGCAACTCCCATTTGAAAATCAATATCCATAGCAATATATTAAGGGGGGTGAATACTTACTATAGACACTGTACATCCCAGACAGTAAATGACAGTGTATGGTGGCAGGCAAGATAAGCAGTTGCTGTTTACTTTTATTCTATGTTTTTGTTGGCACAGGCTTTGTACAGTTTAATATTTATACAGTTTTAAGTACATATAGTGAAAATATAAATTTGTAAAAGCTGTCTTGTATTGTTTGCATTTAATGTATTTATGTTCACAGTTAGACAGCATTTTGAATTGTGTTTACTACATACTTTGTTTATAAAGTACTGATTGTCACTTGGAGTCCATTAGAAGTGGAGTGCACCCCTGTGTGTGTGTGTGTGTGTGTGTTTTTTTTTTTTTAATTGTCTCAATTCTAAAATTATAGGTTATGCAAATCTTTTTGCTGTAGTACCAGATATCCTGTTTTTTAAAATGAAAATGCATGCTTGCTAAAACATATTTCTTTGAAAGTCATAGACCGGAGACAGTAAATTCATGCACATGGTACAGGGCTGATGGTGATCCTCACCTGTCCTTTGTGCCTCTCTTCAGACGTGACCCTGGAGTGTCTGGAGATCCTGTTTCCATCGTAGTGGGGGGTGTCCAGGTGGCTCTGCCTTCATATGAGGAGGCTGTGTACGGCAGCGGGGGGGCCACCGTCCCCCCAGCCGAGTCCCGGGTGCAGATTGTGCTGTCGGAGGACTCCCCCACTGAGGCACACACCCTGGGACAAGCTGAGGGGAGCCAGGCCACCGGCTTTCAGTGCTCGGAGACGGTGCTGGTGCACCCACCCCCCCCTCCCTCCTCCTCCTCCTCCTCCTCCTGGGCTAGCGCAGCAGCAGCCGCCCATCCTCAACAGCGAGACTCTGAGAGCAGCGACGAACACAGCCTGCTGTCCCTCAGCTGCACAGAGGATTTCGCTGATGGCAAGTGTTAACTCTTTTGAAATGTGCTTTTAAGTGTCTTTCCTTCATTCAGTCACGTCTCAAGTTGTACCGAAGTCGCATCATGTGGCCCAAATGGCTTTTTTGCAGAAGTGAACTTCATCTCACAATTTAATGTGTAGGGAAAATGCCAACTTCTGCCTCTAATCTAATATTTGTTTTTCCTTCTTTTGCAGATATTCCTTTGTTAAAGGAAGCATGAAGCCAGCTGCCTTTATTTAGGCTTTCCCCCTCGCCACTATCTGTGCAGTCCCTCCTGGGCTGTGCGCTCTGAAGCCTTTATCCCCTCCCCCAATCCCAGCCAGCCACAGCCTCCCATCCAAAGGACTGCACAGAGATGGATTCCCCAGTGTGATTTACTCATGTACATGCAGAGCACTTCCTGCATGACCAGGCTTTGGTGGGCCTGCTTACCCCACTGATAGATGCAGTTTTTCAGCAAACCAGCAGTGAGCGGTTTAACACAGAGACCATGTGAAGGACAGGCTTTAAGTAGAGAGATTCCTTGTATCTGGGTTTGTTTAACACGCATGCAGCTCTGTGTGCACAGTAGTGACTGTAGATTATATACCTTTACTTACTGACACATGTACTCACACTTCACAAACGCAGACACACGAAATAAACATTCACAATTATTCACACTAAATAAAGTTAATAATTATTCACAATATGCTCACAGACCTTACACAAAGCATTAAACACAAGTGCACATATAATTCTTAAAGATATTTGCACACTTAGCACTGACGCAAGCATGCACACCGCACACATTCACTCCTCATACAGCCAAGCTTGCACAGAGCTGCAAAGCAAGTTAGTATCTCTGGGTCCATTGCAATAAACTAAAACAAGCGTACTAACTGGGCATGATCCTGTGGTTAGCACAGAGCATGGTACTAAACTAGTATGCAACTTAATACCAATTGCAGCAAATGAAGTAGGTCAAGATAGTTCCCAGCTGCGTATTAAAGATCTTCTCAATTGCAACAAACCCCTAAGTAACTGCTGTTGCCCTCTAGATTATACTAAAACACATTACTAAGTTAGTCCAGCAATTTCTGTAGAACAAATATGAAAAATCTCAAAATATACTGCCAACTTTTATGAAACTGAACTATTCATAACCAAAAATTATATTATTTGAAAAAAAAATCATGTGTCAAAACGTTTTGAACAAAACCAGTTTCATCTTTCTTCAACTTATTTTATAAATAAAGGGCTTATTTTATATATATATATATTCGTATGAGCTTAACATGCAGCCTACAGCACTCGGTATTCCCAGGTGGTCTCCCATCCAAGTACTAACAAAGCCCAAATATTGCTATGCTTAAGCATTGTATGGTAAGTTTGATTTGAAGAGCTTTTTGCCGTCGGAGACGTTGCCCAGGGGTCACTACAAGGAAGTAGCTCTTCTTGACCCCTGCTTATTTTATAAATAATACATAATTCCAGTAGGACTTTCTAGTGTCTCTGCTTTCAGCCTCTTCCACAGACTTTTTAAAATTTGCTGCTGTATCTGACAGCCTTTCGGGGAAGGCAGCATTTGGACATCCTCCAAAGTTTCAACAAAATCTTTTATACACTCTGAAATAAAGTTTCACCGTTGTATAATGTTGCACACGACTACTGGCCATGATTACGTTTGTATGGCTGTACTGAGAAATTAAGCTTTTAAATAGGCTACACCTGACATACGTAATTGGAATTTCTGATTCAATTTACACCTTTTATAGTCTACAATACACCTTTGGTCTCATAAACAAATGTGTTTGTTTTCTGTGTGAATTAAATAAGGACTAATAAAAGTTTTGTTTAACCTCTAACTTCAGCTTCATTCATTTTAGTGGTGTTTTAGGAAAATTAGATTATACCTGTGAGTTTGGTTTAAGAAAATAGGAAAATATTCTTATGCAATTTAGCCTTAGTATTTACTTTCGTATGTGAATACATTTCCATGCATAATATTCTGAAGTTTAAAAAAAAAATGAAATTAAAAAACAATAATAATTAAAATAAGATTCTTAAAAAAATAAATAAATAAATAAATCTTGTTGCGGAAAATGACACTCTTAAAATATAATTCGCTGGAACTATTCACTTAGATTTCAGTTCCTGTTTTCTAGCTAGCACCCCTAGAGCTTACTCCTTACTCCTGTACTAAAGCTGGGGATCAGCTCGCCTCCAACTTTGTTCCACATCTTTTTTCGTTGCAATTGGTACTAAGTAAGTACGCAGCTGGGGATGATCACAAGATAGTACCGTATTAGCTAGTCCACAGCTCTACTAAATCTACAAGTTCATTGCAATTGTAGTAGTAGTAGTAGTTGCAGTAGTAGTAGCAGTTTATTTATATATATATATATATATATATATATATATATATATATATATATATATATATATATATAATATGATCAGGCTGGTATCCAACAATCCTTGTTTTCTGATGAGTCTTCTCATTCTACCTTCTTTAACTGTCCATATATTTCCCAGTGCTGGAGAGTTTTGTGTTTGACAAAGAGAGGCAGACTTCCAAACCTGCCATTGCTGTCTGGAGGGGCTGCGCTGCAAACACATCTTTCAGCTTTTGTGTTCAATTAAAGATCAGTTCTAGGTTAAGAAAGGGAATCGTTTGCTTGTGGGAGTCAGTTTTTGTGTTTCTTGAATATCTTCTGCAATCTGTTTTGAAATCCATCCATCTCTCTCTCTCTCTCTTTCTCTCTCTCTCTCTGCCCCCCCCCCCACTGGTTCTGTGTGTGAAGGTGGTGAGCAGAGACCCTGGAGCCTGTGCCTCGAGGGAGGGGTATGGGAGTAAGATGAGATTTGAAATGACCTGCACAAGCGAGTTGGAGCTCTGTAGTGGCTGAACAGCACGCTCTGCTGAGCTGCTTCCACGAAGCTTAGTTACCATTAGTCTTGGCCTACTCTACTAGTCAGTTCAATTGGGCTCTGTGAAACTAAACGATCTTCATAAAATGTATTAGTGTAGATTTTGTAAACCAACTTTTTTTATTTTTTATTTAAACATTGGTCTACAAAAACGACAGTATTACATTTTCTTCCCATTTTATGTTATGGAATAACTGTGGTCTTTGTTACTCAAGTGGTTTCTACTGCAGATTGCCTTTGAACCCACCCCACACAACATGGAAACTAAAAAAGAAGCACTGGAACATTAGACTCCTTTCACAAGCACAGAGTTGTCAAAAAAAAAAAAAAATGTGTTCTGTTATTTTGCATTTTACTCCTCCCCCCACGCTGCACAGCACGCCAGAATGCATCTGTTTAGATAAATTATTATTATTATTATTATTGTACCCAAACAACAAAAAACAACAACAATAACAATAATAATTATTATTATTATATAATTACCACCTAATAATAATAATAATAATAATAATATTGTTGTTTGTTATTATAAATATTATTTCTGCTCATGCTATTCTTGCTTCTCAGGGCTTGAGATGGGCTCGCAAGATTGATGATCTTTTGTGTGTTTGTTTTGTTTTCATGTATATTTGAAATTGTGTGCTTTGGCCAAACAAATGTCATCTTTAGGTCCTCAGGCTGGCTCAGGTTGACTGTAGTGTCACAGTGGGTCAGCTGGTTTTACATTGTTTTGACTGCCAGGGAATTGTTGAAGGCAAACCGATTCAATGTTGCCTTAAATTCTGAATGTACATTATGCAGAAATAAGGATTCATTTGCCGTGTTTACTGATGGATTTGTTCATTTTTGTTTGTTTTGTCTATGCAGAAATGTTGTCAGTATACTGGCAAAAAAGAGAATTTATACAGCCTCCGAAAACATTGATGTAAAGTGCTACAGATGTACAATATTATTCTAAATTGTGGACACACATGCAATTCCCTAATGCTGGGGTGCACAACATATGGCCCGCTGACTGCTTTAATCCGGCCAGTATGCATTTCAATATATTAAGAGAAAAACAGGCCTACTTTGCAGGAAAAAAGTACTGTAATTTTCCAATTAACACAGTGTGTTTTGGTTATTTATAAAATGTGTTACAATGCCCCCTTGTGTTAGAAAATCACCACCAAACGTTCTAATTGTATTTGTAGCTAACCATATAGTTTGGCGTTCATTATGCGTCACCACACTCATCAGTATGAGAGCCAACAGCGTTTAAACGAAAGTTTCATATATTTTGGTACAGACTGATTTACTCATACAGCTTCCTGGAATTTAAAAAAACAAAAAATCACCAGTATAGATCGGAAGACAAAGGAATTTAAACTAAAAAAAAAAAAAAAAAAAAAAAAAAAAAAAAGTGCACAGGCCTACCTGAAGAGGTTTGTGATACAGTCTCGGTGAGTGAATCTCCAAACATGTCTCTGTCAAAGCCAAGCACCAGTAAAGAGAGAAAAATAGATCTCGAACACTGGAAATTTAATGCAGAGTGGACAGAAAAAGAGTTTTATGTTGAATCCAAGCCTGGTGTCCCTACATGTTTCATTTGTCTCAAATCTGTTGCAGTTGCCAAAGAATATAATATACGCTGCCGTTATGACACAAAACATATAAAATACAAAGAATTGCTTGGAGAAGGGCTAACAAAAAAAAAAAAAGAGTCTCAAGAGGATCAGCAAGAGGTTTTTGGACGAAAGAAAAAAGTCAGAAGCGGCTATGATTGTAAGTTTCAAAATTGCCCAGCTCGTTGCTAAATCATCACATCCATATACCAATGGGGAATTTGTAAAAGACTGCTTGATGGAAATATGTGATATCGTTTGCAGGGAAGACTTATTTAAGAACGTTTGTTTTTCCAGAATGTGTATGCAGTGACACATAGCAGACATGTCTGAAAATAGCTATGATCAGATAAAAAGCAAAGGCAAAGATTTTGTTTATTTTTCTGCCGTTCTGGATGAACGCACCAATGCGACTGATACAGCTCAACTTTTCATTTTCATTTGTGGCGTCACAGAAACATTTGAAGTGCACCAGGAACTGGCATCACTTGCTTCTCTGCAAGGCCGACCACTGGCATTGACATTTTTAATGCTTTTAAGAAAGCTGTTGAAGATTTAGATATGCAGTGGGATAAATTGTCGGGTGTGACAACTATGGTTGGCGAGCCTAACGGCTTTATAGTTTGTTTAAGAAGCACATGGGGGATCGAGCTGCACTGCTGAAGCACCGTCACTGCATAATACACCAGGAGGCATTGTGTGCTAAATACTTGAAGTTTAAAGAAATTATGCCATTTGTTGTATCGACAATTAACTTAATTCGTGCACGAGCTTTGAATTACGTCAACGTTCTTTACCACACTGAAGTTAGATGTCTTGACCGTGGCAGCGTTCTACATAGATTCTGCACTGCAAAATGAAATCTTTTCTGCAAGAGAAGGGAAGAGATACGTCCATCATGGAAAACAGTGATTGGATTGCAGATCTTGCTTTTTTGACGGCTATCACAGGGCATTTAAACGTTTTAAACCTGAAGTTACAGGGGAGTCAGCATCTCATTTGTGATTTGTTTGAGGCAGTGTGTGCATTTGAAATTAAAGCTTTTTGCAAACCAGCTTGAGAACGGGCATCTGGCACACTTCACAGCATGTGAAGAAGCCTTTCGTGGTAAGACATACAACTGGAACAGTCATGCAAGTGTCCTGAAAGAACTTCAAGGGGTGTTTGCCAAAAGATTCGAGCAGCTCAGGAGTGAGAAAGTCTCATTTATGCTCTTCGTCGACCCCTTCTCTGTTGATGCAGAAAGTGTACCTGACGATCTCCAACTTGAAGTTATTGAACTGCAGTGTTCCACTTCGCTAAGGGCCAAACACAAGGAAGTGCCTCTCCTAGAATTCTACAAATCACTGGACCACAACACGTTTCCCAATGTCCGCAGAGGCACTTTGAAATTAATCTCCTTGTTTGGAAACACTTATCACTGTGAACAGGTCTGTTCCCTTATGAACCTGAAAAAGTCACACCTGAGAACAAGACTGACTGATGACAACCTGCATGCCATGCTTAGAGTAGCCACCACTTCACTGGAGCCCAATATCATTGACATTGTGTCTGAAAAACGCTGCAACATCTCCCACTGACCCCAATGCTTCTCAGAGTGCACCCCAGAGTGAATGTGAGTACTATAAAACAGCATATGTTCGTAATAAATTACAATAGTTAAAAACAGTGGTGTAAATAATGTCATATATATAGAATATACTTGTCATCAAGTTTACATACACCAATATAAGGGTAAGGGTGTGTGTTATATAAACAATAATAATGATATAAGGACATTCCCATACATTGGGGTATGTAAACACTTTTTGGCCCTTGGACAGTTGTCTTTGTTCAGATCTGGCCTTCACAAAAAAACAAGTTGTGCACCCCTGCCCTAATACAAAATAATAGCCAAAAGCCAATAATCGTAATGAGAAACCAGGCCGCTTTTTTATTTTAGTCCAAGAACCTAAAAATAAAGATTATTATTATTATTGTTATAATATTATTATTATTGTTATTATTATTATTATTATTATTAGTATTATTATTATTATTATTATTATTATTATATTGTAACCTTTACAAAGAGAATCATGTTATATTGACGATTGTGTGTGTCCAGAATGCTGTTGTACACTGTCTGCAACGGTGTGTCATTGCTCCTATTTCATAATCTAGTTGCCATTAAAAGACATATCTGCAAATGGTACAAGCAATTTATAAACAAAAAATGAACTGGGGTTAACTACACAGAAAAATGACATGTCAAATTAAAATGTTGTAATGAATGCTGTACAGAATGTTAATCTTTTTCCTTGATTGTTTTGGTTTTCTCTTGGACCTGTACATTGCAATGGGTGTGAAGATAGTATTTTAATATTTGTATAGTTTAATTTAATTCTACTATGTATATAACTATTTCTAATTAAAAGTTTCTTTTGATGTGTTCTTGTGTGCCATGTTTTCTTTTATTGTATAAGTGATTGCCTGTGTTTTTCACTGTGTGTGGAGCCATTTGTGACTCAGTTGTATTTGATAATATAATTTAAAGAAACCTTTTAAAAAATGGGATTGATTTGTCACTAGCTGTTTTTTTTGTTGTGTAAGAGAGGTGGTGTATAATGTCTCAGGTAATCTTGCTACTGAATTTTCACACAACCGGTGCTAGTATGAACTGCGGATGTATTTCCTGACTGGAAAGTAAACAGGGGAGAGGTAAAAAATGAAGGAATCATTTATTGCACTGAAGAATGGAACTTACAGTTTCACAAATATTTGGAGATAAAGGACAAGGCCTGTAGATGGTAAAAATGTGCATTCAAACTTGAGTAATATCTGGTATTTATAATGGTTTAGATGCAGATTGTGCTTTTAACTAACTGTAATGCCAACTACACCACTAATAAGTTGTTTATTCTTGTTATATTATCAATACTTTAAAGGACAATACTAAAGTCACAACTGTAATTGAAATGAAAGGAGTTGAAATTAAAGGTACCCATGGCCCAACACTCATCCTAAATGCACTGCCTGGCAACTTTATTTGGACCTGTACATAATTGAGTTAGGCCACTGAGACATGCCCCTCATCTGGACAATGCCATATCCAGTTACAGCTCCTAATACCATGGCTAGGATGTGTATGTACAATAGAGCCTATAAACAAGCTAGCGTTTAGAAGAGTAAACCCACATTTAAATGCTCAAGGAATTCAAGATTCTATGCAAGAGTTTCTCTCTCAAAATTGTCACATTTCACCCCTTAAAAATTATGTTCAGCGGAAACCATAACCAAGGTATGGGATAACTATTGTTTTCTGCCATTGTGTGCACATACAGTATTGCTTGCAAATATGCCACAGGTCTTACATTTGTAAAAATGATCTGGATAGACTATCAAGCTGATGTAGATAATCCAACTTCAGGCTGGTATTGAGTGTGTCTCACAAGGGCACGATTGTTGCAGCTTCTCGGGCAATGGATGTTTACAAGTGCCATTTTTTTTTTTTGTGGTGTGTGTTTTGGGTAACTAGTGCTTGTGTAATTACAATGAGGAGGCTGTGTGGTCCAGTGGTTAAAGAAAAGGGCTTGTAAACAAGAGGGCCCCAGTTCAAATCCTGGCTCACTCACTGGGTGAGACTTAAGTGACTAGTCTCTGTAAGACTCCTTGGTTAAAGGAGTCTGCTAAGTAGTATTCTCAAGTATTCTTAATTCACCCAAGCCTAATGTGAGCCTAGACTGCTTTGGAGTCAAAACACAGAAAAAATCTGAATAAATTCCATTGCAAAGAATCTGGTTTTCTGTCAATCAATTATCCAAACAGAGCTAGAGCCTGGCATTTGGACAGGAATATACTTTCTTATTTGAATATCATTAGTGAAACTAACTACAGTAACACAATTATTGCAAAAGGGAAAATGCCAGCCTGTAAAAAAAAAACAAAAAAAAAACAGACAACTAAGCAGCTTTCTGTTTCCAATTTCATGATATAGTCACTAAAGCATTGGTTCTCAAAGCTGATACAGTAATAAAACTGATGGAATGGATGAGTTTAAGTTATTACAATCTACTGATAGACTCTGGGGTGTCTGTTTTGGTGCCATTTATAAACATGTATTTGTGTATCATTTTACTGTATATTTTAGAATATGCAGTTTACAGCTAGAGTGCAGGAGAGGTTTCCCTTATAAAGTTCCAAATTAGTTTTCATCTTTTATTTATGCAACGTTTTACAAGTGAAGTAACTGGGAAGGCGTTTCCTCCTTGTGTGGGTGATGATGTAGAAAACAAGGTGGCGCAGTAAGAGGTTCAGGGCAGCTGTCTTGTGCAGGATCTGTGTAACACCTACATGGAGAGAACGTTTCTATTGGGTGAGGAAAAGCCACATGTATGATCTTCATAATTTACAATGCTGATCGGAACATTTCTCCCTTTATTTTTATATACAGACAAATACACACCAATACTTAACAGTGTGGGCCTGGATCCAATCATTTAATACAAAAAGTAAAAGGTATATTTTATACCTTTCTTCAAAAGAAGAACATTTTTTAAATCCACCCACCAATGCAGAACAAAAAGAAAAAAAACACCTTTGAGAACCCTATATGCACAAGGTCAGAATACACGTTATGCCACCATTCAGAGGATTTCAAAAATCTACTTAAACAAACATTTTGACTAAGATGTGTTCAGTAAATCTGCACACCTTGTGATGCATTTAAAAAAGTCAACCGTCACTGTAGACTTCCAGCAATATTTATTTAGTACCAATTGACAGCTGTCCCCATTCCCCCAGTCTCATCTTCACACAACTCAGTGTTAATAACCTCTGTCAGTTTGATTTTCCTTCCATTGATCTCCTTACCAGACAGCTTATCAAGGGCATTTCTGACATCACTAGAAGAAACAAACTCAACCACCCTGGAGCGAGGACAAAGAAAACAGTTACAGCACTGCAGCTGCCAAGAAAACAATTCCACAGCTAGAAAAGACAGCTTGTTGGAAATCATGTACTCTTAGTAATGTGCCTCCCTCCTCAGTTCAGCAGTCTCAGGGACAGAAATAGCTTTGTTTTACATTTGAGAAACTGCCATTTGAACACTAGCTAATGCAACACTTCAGTTCTAATACTGGGCAAGCACACACTTATTTTTAGAGCAAGGGAGAACTTACCCTTCATTTAGTTTTGGTCTGTGAGCATCAGCAAAACTAACCTCTCAAGCTTGTCTCATGAAACCTTTCAGATCCTACACACAAGATCAGGACAGTTAGGGAAAAGTTGGTTCAAAAACAGCAAAATATTGCATTATACAGTTTAACTAGGCATGACTACTGAAAAGAGACGTGTTAGGTGTGTTATAAATCCTTCATATCTGAGCTGGATGAAAGGGGGGTCCAAGAATCACCCAGTCTCCCTTGATCTCACAAATTTTTTCATTTCTATAACAATGTTGATATGGACAAAGCATGAATGAGAGCACTAAAGTCAAAGAGCGCTATTTACCCAGTTAAGCACCCACCACCATCCTTTGTACCGTTGTACTGACAGGGCAAGGAGTCCTGTACATCATTATTTATTTGTAGAATGGGGTCTTCCTCTCCACCCCTGTGTTATTTTTGTATTTGTTTATTATGATCTATTTATGTGTAGATTTGACATTGAAAGCCATGTTGTTTTGTTATTGTTTTGACAGCGTAGCCATATGTTTTGCAGTGTGGATGGGAAGCCCCATCTACATTAAAAACCCGTGCAGAAGGTGACCATCTCCTGAATTAAGTGATTAATTTGTTGCTAAGCGGGAGATGGTCATCTGTATAAAAATCCTGTTGGGTGTTCAGAGGAGTAAACAGGAGAGCGAGAGGAGAGAAATTTAAAAAGAAAAATGTCCATGAAGGTTACTGCCCAGCCGGACCGTTAGTGATTGTGTTCGAGATTTATTTTGTTTAATTATTTACTTTTTCGTCACAAACACACACAATTTTATAAAAGAAACAAAGTCAATCTTTTTGCAACTGCAGTACTATCTTGCTTGTTTTGCTTCCTGCATCTGGCCTGACGTCACAACTCGTGTCCATCCTGTCACACGCTGTCACAGGGAATTGGCAGACTGGTGAAAAAGTAGATCTCACCTTTAGCACGCATGCACAAATTTAAAAGGGAGGGCTCGTTGGAAATTCAATGAACACTGCAGAACCAAAATGCCATTAGTTATTTTTCAAAAAAGGAAAGAGGTACAGACAGCATTTTTGTACAAAATGGGATTTTGGTCATCTGATCTAGCTAGGCAAGTTAGTTATTTCCATAGATCGATGGCATTGACAAAATATGCTTTTTTCATTCTTTTACTCAAAATCTAAAGTAAACTGCAGTTCATCATTAAAATGTCTATTTGAATAGCTATTGTATTGCATTATCAAAAACAGGTGGGCAAAATAACTATTATGATTAAATGACTGCAAGAGATAAAAACAATATATTTTGTTCATGCTTGTCCATTTATAGTACTTACTGCATGCTCTTAATGGAATTTACTCTTAGAAGCAAACATGTTTACTGTTTCACTCCTATGCTGACAACACCCAGCTCTACTTCAAACTCGACCCTAGTAGCCCCTCTGCCATGATCCGGCTCTTGCCTTGCATTCAAGACATTGAGGCTGGGATGCTAAACACTGTCAAATCCAAACTCCTAGTAGGTTCTAAAGCTCAACTTAAGAATCTCAATATAGCTGCCCTGAACCTCGAAAACTGCCTGCTGCTGCCTTCCCCCACAGTACGAAGCTCTGGTGTACTTCTTGACAACAGCCTCTCCTTTGATGCCCACATCTCCTCCATGGTCAAATCTTCCTTCTACCATCTTCAAAACACCTCCAAAGTCCATCCCTACCTTTCCTTCCCAGATGCAGAGATACTTTGTCATGCATTTGTCTCCTCTCGACTCGACTACTGCAACTCTATATGGTGGTCTGCAGCTAGTTCAGAATGCTGCTGCTAGGATCCTTACCAGATGTAAAAAACGTGATCACATCACCCCCTGTCTTGCCCAGCTGCATTGGCTACCTGTAAAGTTCAGGATTATGTTCAAAACTCTCCTGCTCACCTATAATGCCCTTCATCACACAGGTCCCGAGTACCTCCTCAACCTGCTGACCCGCTATGTCCCTGCCCACAAGTTGAGGTCCTCCAACTCTCGCCTGCTTGTTATCCCCAAGCAAAAGTGCACCACACTTGGAGAATGCTTGTTTAGCTTCATGGCTCTGACTCTTTGGAACTCTCTCCCAGCTTTGGTCGAAAACATTTTGTTAGAATTCTGGTGGACAAGATAGAACGAAAGTTACGAGGAAATTCGGACTACAGACGATAATCGAACGACACAACGACGACAATAAAGTACATAATACTGTGGACAGGTGAACATAAATTACATAAATACGATGATAGTACATAAACCCTAAAGGTGACATAAATACATAATACGTCAAATACAAAAAGTATTTTAGTACACAATATGTAAAGAGACATAAATTTCATAATACCTAAAAGAACACACATGACGTAGAACACATTTCGTGAAACACAACTACCACCAGTGATACTTTCCTCGATATACTTTATTTCTAACTAACTACTAACTAACATGAAATGTGACACACTGTCAAAATGAAAACATTACAAAGTTAGTATGGGGTATGACCTCCCTGAGCATTAACACAATCCTGGCAGCGTTGACGCATAGACCTGATCAGCCTCTGGATAGACTGCTGTGGGATGTTCCACCACTCTTCCTGTGCAGCTGCAGCCAGCTGATGAAGGTTGGCTGGTCACAATTGTCTTCTTGGATGGCACTGGCAATTTGGTCCCACAGATGTTCTTTTGTGATCAGGTCAGGAGAAAAAGCTAGCCATGGCAAGACCTTGACATTGTTTTCTTGAAGTCGTGCAATACTAACCCTAGCACTGTGTGGTCTTGCATTGTCCTGCTGGAAAATCAACACATTCGGATTGGCTTGCAGGAACGGAAAAAACTGTTGCCTCAAGAACTTCGTCAATGTATCGCTGAGCAGTAAGGTTGCCCTCAAACTGCACCAAAGGCATTCTTGTATTTTAAAGGAGATTCCTCCCCACATCATCACACTTCCACCGCCCCACTGGTTGGCTTGAACAATGCAACAGTCAGCATAAAGGTCCTGGGCAGGTGTGGTGACCCTTTGCCTTCCAAAACGTGGCCTGTCCCTCATAGCCAGCTTCCTAGTTTCTGTGGACTAGTGTTGCATTTTCATTGTGCATCAGTATACAGTGCCGAGAAAAAGTTTGTGAACCCCTGTGACAGGGAACAGGGTCGCTGGTTCCTGCACAAGTATGTGTGCGCCTGTGTTTAAATCAGCTGCGATGTGCAGCCGGAGACGTGTTGCTAAGCAACCAGCTGAGTGGCAGACTGGCCCTGAGCCAAGATGATCAGGAGGTCTGGATTGGCTGAGGGGCGTGCCTGGGGATGCAGCGCAGAGCTCAAAAAGTGGCTGCGCTACAGCTCGGGGCGATTGCAACGCCATTGATACAGACGGGCGCGGTGTTTGGTTACATCAAAACGGGGGGTGGGACTGCTACCATGGGACCCTTTAAACTGCAAGACAGTGCCTGTGAAGGCTCTGCCAGCCAGGACCATCGGAAGAGCCCAGAGTCGCTGGGAGGCTGGGACTTCAGAAGCAACAGAACAGAAGTAGGTCAGTTTAGAGGATGTGGATCCCAAAACAGTACAGAGAGGGTTACAGTAGAGTAGTAGGTTCCTGCAGCTAGACGTTCCTTGTAGTGGGACCAGCACTCGTCACTTTGTGTAGCAACCTTTTATTTTTAGCTTTTGTTTATTTTTATTTCTTTATTAAATGTGACACTAGGTCTACCATTGCTGGTACCCTAGTGTCAGTTCGGTGTTCAAATTAAATCTGCAAGCCTGTGCAGCGTATCAACACCAATGCTCTGTGTTTCTATTTTCCAGTGACTACCCACGCATGTAATACGTCACCCTATTACAACCCCTAAGGATTTTCATATATTTCAAACCTAAATGTTATTAGAGCTTAATCTAAGTCTTAATAATAGATAAAACCTGACAAATGACACAAAAACATGATACTTTTTCAACATTTATTTATCCACAAATGATTCAACATTCAATATCTGTGTGTGAAAAAGTATGTGAACCTTTAGATTCAGTAACTGCTGACACCCTTGAGCAGCAATGACTTCAACTTTACGTTTCCTGTAACACTTGCTCAGTCGCTCACATTGGTTTTGAGGAATTTAGGCCCATTCCTCCTTACAGAACTGCTTCAACTCGATGACATTTGAGGGCTTCCTTGCATGGACAGCTTGCTTCAGGTCCTGCCACAACATTTTGATGGGGTTTAGGTCCGGACTTTGACTTTCAGTGTTTGAGGGAGGCGGAGGGTGCGTTCACAGAGATCATTCTACGTAGATTCTGTACAGAATCTGACCAATTTAGCGACTAAATTGATCAGATTCTGTGCAGAATGATCTTTGTGACTGCAGCCAGTTTGTCCGCACAAGTAAATTCATAAGATCATTTAGTTATAGTTATCATACAGAAGTTGATGGTTTTTGCCTTTGAAATGGTTGGGTAATAGTAATAATAAAACAATGTTTTTGTGTGTTTCTTTGCTCAGAGTCCGACGTCAGCTGCATCAATGATGCTGCTCGGCGACAGGCTGCTGTTGTTGTCAGTGAGGACCTTTGTGATGTTTGTCACTTTCTTCATCTTAATTAATCCAGGCAGGCGAGTTCTTGTCGCCTTAGTAATATATCCCTCAGTGTTTTTGTGCTCGCTAATGTTCCAAGTTGTTTCTCAGTTTTGTAACACTGAGGAGGATTGGGTGGCCCAGTGGTTATTACACGAGCATCTTTTGCAGCAGCTGGGTTGATGCTGCCACCTAGCGACATATTGATGCACAACACACACACAGTCACAGAGTTAGTAAACAAGGAAGAGACTGCAAAATTGACCCAGCTTCAACAAACAAATTGCTTACAAACACAATTGCATTTTGACAAAAATATTGTTTGAAACAGGGGATAAAGAATACACTAGACACTTTTTTTGTAATCGTTAAAATGATTCTTTATTAGAAACGTACAAAAAAAGACAATAATGCAAATTTCTTTAAAAAATTTTATTTAAAAAAAAAAAAAAAAAAAACACAAAACAAAACAATGGTACATCAGAGGTTAACACCCTGTGTTGTAGCAGACATAAAAACAGAGCTGATATTATATATATATATATCTATCTATATCTATATCTATATGCTATATATATATATATCTATATCTATCTATCTATCTCTGGAAAAAATTAAGAGACCACTGCAACTTTTTCTTAAATCAGCATCTCTACATGTATGGCAGCCATTCCATTCCAGTGTCTGTTGAATTCCAACACAGGCACACCTCATTCTACTGAATGAGGTACTGATTAGGGGATCACCTGAACCAAATCTTATTTAACGAGGAAAAGTATAAAAACCACTCCTGTGGTCATCACCATCCTCTTGCAATAGGACCAGCTCGATGGCAAAACAGTGCTAGTAGTACCTCAAAAGTAATTGGAATAAAAAAATAACTATTGACCATGCCCAAAGAGTTGAAAAGGAAAGTTTTGAGTGAGGAAAAGAAGGGTTCAATTCTGGCTTTACTGGCAGAGGGATACAGTGAGCGTCGGGTTGCTTCCATCCTTAAAATTTCAAAGACGCCGGTTCATAAGAACAAGGTCAAGCAGCACACATTGGGGACAACAAAGCTACAGACCGGCAGGGGGCGAAAACGACTCTCCATTGACCGGGATGACCGCCAACTCATGCGAATGTCACTCAGCAACCGTAGGATGACATCAAGTGACCTACAAAAAGAACGGCAAACGGCAGCTGGGGTGAAGTGCACGGCGAGGACGGTTCGAAACAGGCTCCTAGGGGCAGGGCTGGAGTCGTGCAAAGCTAGAAAAAAGCCCTTCATCAATGAGAAGCAAAGAAGAGCCAGGCTGAGGTTTGCACAAGACCATAAAGATTGGACACCGGAGACCTGGAGAGGCCTACAAGCCACAATGTCTCGCACTCACTGTGAAATGTGGTGGAGGATCAGTGATGATCTGGGGGTGCTTCAGCAAGGCTGAAATCGGGAAGATTTGTCTTTGTGAAGGACGCATGAATCAAGCCAAGTGTAAGGTTGTCCTGGAAGAAAACTTGCTTCCTTCTGCTCTGACAATGTTCCCCAACTCTGAGGATTGGTTTTTCCAGCAGGACATCCATGACACACAGCCAGGTCAATCAAGATGTGGATGGAGGACCAACAGATCAAGACCCTGTCATGGCCAGCCCAATCTCCAGACCCGAACCCCATTTAAAACCTCTGGAATGTGATCAAGAGGAAGATGGATGGTCACAAGCCATCAAACAAGGCCGAGATGCTTGAATTTTTGCACCAGGAGTGGCATAAAGTCACCCAACATCAATGTGAAAGACTGGTGGAGAGCATGCCAAGACGCATGAAAGCTGTGATTGAAAATCAGGGTTATTCAACCAAATATTGATTTCTGAACTCTTCCTAAGTTAAAACATTAGTATTGTGTTGTTTAAAAATGAATATGAACTTATTTTCTTTGCATTTTCTGACAACACTGCATCTTTTTTGTTATTTTGACCAGTTGTCATTTTCTGCAAATAAATGCTCTAAATGACAATGTTTTTATTTGGAATTCGGGAGAAATGTTGTCAGTAGTTTATAGAATAAAACAAAAATGTTAATTTTACCCAAACACATACCTATAAATAGTAAAACCAGAGAAACTGATAATTTTGCAGTGGTCTCTTAATTTTTTCCAGAGCTGTAATATATATATATATATATATATATATAATATATATATATATATATATATATATATATATATATATATATATATATACACATACATATACACACACACACACACACATCTATATATGTATATATCTATATATACTAGTCTATATATATATATATATATATATATATTATACATATATATATTTATTAGTGATGAACATAATGATCCTTGCGAATCCGATCAGACGAACCAGCGTAAGAGAGAAAAGAACCTCAACGGGCACAAGCCTGGAGTTAAATGGACAAGAGCTTGTGAGAAAACTGCATGGGACACAGTAAACACGGATCTCTGTTTTACTTTGGAAAGGTTAACTGGAACAGTTGAAAAGAAGCTGGATAAATTTGGGGACATCATCTATGCATATGGAAGCGAGAGGTTTGGAATTGAAAAAAGAAGAAAAAAGTACAAACTATTCCTGGAAAGTCTAGACGGCAGCAGGAGATTGAACGCTTAGTTAGAGAAAGGAGGCAGTTGAGGAAGCAATGGAGAAAAGCAGAACAAAGTCAGAAGGAGGGACTCCATCTGTTACAAAGGGTCATAAAAGATAAGCTTGCAACATTGCGCAGAGCTGAGACCCTAAGGAAATGCTACAAAAAGAAAAAGCGTGCGAGAACTAATTTTTATAAAGATCCATTCAAATTTGTAAAGAAGATATTCACCAATGAGAGAAATGGCACACTAAAATCATCTAAGTTTGAGCTGGAGAGATATTTGGAGGAAACACATACAGATTCAAAAAGGCAGGAGCCTATGTCAATTCCTTCAGATATTCCACCTATCAATCCACCCAAATACCAAATGGAGGACTGTGCAGCTAAGTGGAAAGAAATAAAGCAAGCTGTGAAAAAATCAAGGGCATCATCATCTCCAGGGCCTAATGGAGTTCCATACAAAGTATACAAGAGTGCTTCTGGAGTTCTACAAATCCTGTGGAAATTGATGAAAGTGGCATGGGAAAAACAGATTGTACCAAGAGCATGGCGCCGAGCAGGTGGCGTTTTATACTAAAAGAAAAGGATTCTACAAGCATCGATCAGTTTCGTCCTATTTCCCTATTAAAACATAGAAGGCAAGATTTTCTTCAGCATTATTGCTCAGAGATTGTCAACCTACCTATTAAAGAACTGCTTCATTGACACTTCAGTACAAAAAGCAGGCATTCCAGGTTTCCCAGGATGCTTAGAACACATCAGCGTAATCTGGCAACAAATTCAATCAGCAAAAAAGGAGAGGAAGGAGCTCCATGTGACATTCCTGGATTTGGCTAATGCATATGGTTCAGTGCCACATGAACTTCTTTGGGCAGCATTTGATTTTTTCAGCGTACCGATGACAATAACAAATTTAGTGAAAGTCTACTTTGGTGACTTGAAATTTAGTTTTTCAACTTCAGAATTCAGCACTACATGGTAATGCCTAGAAGTTGGAATAATGGCAGGATTTATCATTTCTCCACTGGCTTTTACCATGGCAATGGAAGTAATTATTAGGGCAACAAAATGGGTAGTAGGAGGAAAGCGCTTGGCTTCTGGAATGCGACTACCACCAATTCGAGCATACATGGATGACATGACAACAATGACTACAACAGTAGCCTGCACTAATCGGTTATTGGGCAAATTAACCAATAACATTGAATGGGCACAAATGCAATTCAAGCCCACTAAATCAAGGAGCATCTCTATAATTAAAAGGCAAAGTAGTAGATAAAAGGTTCTACATTAATGGTGAGGCAATATCAACAGTGTCCGAGAAGCCAGTGAAAAGTCTAGGGAGATGGCATGACGAGGATCTAAAGGACACAGTTCATGTGGGAGAAGTTAGACAATAAGTAGTGGAAAGGTTGAAGAGCATAGACAGCAGCGCTTTACCAGGCAAACTGAAACTCTGATGCTTTCAGTTTGGTCTATTGCCAAGACTGCTGTGGCCACTGACTGTGTACGAGGTTTCCTTGACAACAGTTGAGAAACTGGAAGCTTTAATCAGTTCATACGTCAGGAAATGGTTGGGAATTCCATGCTGCCTCAGCAGAGTGGGACTTTATGGTAAACGAGTACTGCAGCTACCAATCTCTGCTCTAACTGAGGAGTTTAAGTGCGCCAGAGTCCGACTGGAAATGACATTAGTAGATTCACGCGACAAATGCGTAAGGGAGGCAGCACCTATGTTGAAAACTGGAAGAAAATGGACAGCAAAGAAAGCTGTGGAAGATGCTAAGGCTGCCCTTCGAATCAGAGATATTATGGGGCAAGTTCAGCATGGAAAAGGAGGTCTTGCTCCTACTACATGGCACAAGGCAACCCCAGCTCAACGGAGGAAGCTGGAAATCAATGAGGTGCAAAAGCAGGAGGAGAGGATCAGGTGTGTAAAGGCCATTTCCCAGGCCAAGCAGGGAGAATGGATGAGATGGGAGAGTGTGGAACAACGCAAGATCGGCTGGCAAGACCTATGGACAATGGAACAGAGCAGGATCAGTTTCCTCATCAGGTCAGCATATGATATTCTCCCATTACCATAGAATCTTAACCTCTGGGTGGGTAAGGATCCCTCCTGTCCTTTGTATTCATCACCTGCAACATTAAGGCTCATTTTGACAGGATGTAAGGTGGGTCTTAGCCAAAGACGGTTTACTTGGAGCCATGACCAGGTGCTGCAATGTTTGGCCTTAGTATTAGAAGACAAGCGTAACCTGACCAATAAGTTGCCACCAGTTTCATCAAAGCATTACACACAAAAGACAATATTCCTCCATCCAGAAGAGCAACCACCAATTCACGAGGCGTGAGTCGGGGGTAGAGATAGGGATAGAGATAGGGCAGAAGAAGCAGAAGGGAGCGGTAAGTAGGACAGAGTGCTGGCTAGAAAGGACTGGACCTAGGATAGAAGAACAGGCGAGGCCCACTCTAGTAGCAGACCAGCGAAGCTGGACATGGAAGCTAGGACAGAAAGTGGTCACTGACTGAGGGTGGCGATGCCGACACGAGCCCAGGGGCGAAGGATCTAGCAACCGGAAATGGGATACAGAAAGTGGTCACTGACTGAGGGCAGCGATGCCGACACACTCAGGGCCGACGGACCTAGCAACCGAAAACATATATGAGGGTTAGGACTCGTGGAGCCGCCCCTCAGAGGAAGATGGTCCCGGAAGACTGGGACACGAAAGAAGATAGAGAGGGAGAGGTACCCAGCATCTGAGACTTCTGTAAAGGGGCGCTCGTTAGACCCCCAATTGGCCGAGACTTCACGCTGCCTGGAACCTGAGATAAGAACAAGGCATAGAGGTTAGTATGGGACTCGAGCATGAGTAGCCACGTCCCGAATTGAGACAGAGTATAGAACGAGAGAGGATGAAGAATATGTTGCCCCGAGGCGTCTGCAAAACCTATTGATTGGTCGGAAGCAGTTTATTATCTATTGGGGGTAGGAGGACATTGACTGGAACGTTGATAAATCGTAGGACATGGTTCCATGACTGACTAGCGGCTCGCGTTGATGAAATGATGACTTTGATGAAGCTGGTCGGACTGAAGGAGCCACGCCAGATGAGGAAACACGAATCTGGGAACTGGAATAAGTCACAGGAATGGACGTGTGATGCAGGAAAGCAGGATGTTACTATGATGGTAGATACTGAACATCTCAAACAGCTGAGTAAGGTTGCTTCATGACCAGGTCCTTGAAGAGGGGAAGAGTTGAAATTGGAGAATGTCAGTTGCTACAAAAGGTGGAGGAGGAGGGGGTCTCCTGTAAATCCCTCGGAATGACAACAAACTGCAGGATGTGTAGAAAAGCTGGACCATGTGAGCTTCACAGTGATAGCAAACCTGGTAAGAGACTGTATAAAATTTGTGATGTTACACTGCCATCTAGCGGTTATGATTAGAATTAACCATTGGCTTGAGTGAAGCCGGGTAGAATATTTGGTTATTGTGATTAAAATCCTTGTCGATGTAGAACAACAATTGCGTACTCTTTTAAATCTGAATATATTCGTTACATATTTTAGGGCAGTCAGTCATATATATATATAAATACGTTAACGCAGTATTTAGATGTCACAATTCAGCGAGTTGAACGAGCCCTCGCAGGTTGTAAAAGCCCAGCGGCAAGCAAGCCAGAAAATTGCAGTACTGAGGTACGGAGCTCGCAGTGCAGATTAAGCTGCCTGGTCACCATGGTTACTTGCCATTCCCCGCAGTCATGCAATGAGGGCGTTGCCGTGGTAGCCACAAACTGAGAAGTGCTGGTGGAAAAGTTGCAAAACAGCAGTGTTGTTGAATCTTGTTGCGATGAGTCGAAAGCACACGCCGCCACACGGCGAAATGGAGCATGAAACTGAATGGACAGGTCCCTAAAACGTTGAACGTAGCCAATAGAAGTTCAGGGCAGGATCCTATGAAGGAACGGTAATTTTTGCTGGCTCTGGGAGCGGAGGAGGGGCTCTTGATTGCAAGCAGAGTAAAGAAAGATTCAGTTGACAGAGTTTTGTGGTGGATTTAAATAGAGGAGCTATGACAAGGCAAACGCTGACGACGGGAATGTTGATGTCTGTTGAAGGAGCTTTAGAGATTTTAGTGGAGGGCCAGTTTGTCTAATAAAGAGCGGACGAGATGAGAAATGAAGCTACGGTTTGAATGGTGCTGTTGCTGGGCTGGAGGCTGGAAAGAGCAGGAAAGACTAACGCTGGAGCTCCTGCAGCCGAATGGAGAAGCTGAATGATGAGAAACAGCACCGGAGCAGGTAGGAAAATATTTGATAATATCTTGGGAGCGCTGCGCAGAGAATTGACGTCCAGCAAAAGGCAATGAAGTGTAGATTAGCGGAGAAATACGAAAAGACGGCATCTGAGCGTGTGCTTCAAAAAACAAAACGCTAAACAGCAAAGGTGCAAGTGATCAGGGCTTAAATAGTAAATAGGAACTAATTGACAGGAAATTGGAAAGCCCCTTGCTACACGCCTCCTGAACTGCCGCAAGCTATCATTAAAAGATGTTAAAACCAAGCCTTGCCCAGGACAACTGGAAGCTGCTAGAGACTGGAAGATGCTGGCAGATGTTGGTCAATGGCTTATTTTTCCCACCTGAGATTGCCACCACTAACCTTCGACCAGACTTTGTCTTGTAGTCTGGATCAGCACACCTTGTTTATCTGGTAGAGTTAACACTGCCATGAGAAGATGCTGTGGATGAGGCGTATGAGGGGGAAGAAGCTTTTGTATGCTCAACTAGCTGCTGAAGCGGAACAGCAAGGATGGAGAGTCAGAGTTTACCCAG
The DNA here is from genome assembly GCF_017654505.1 of Polyodon spathula. Classification (NCBI taxonomy): domain Eukaryota; kingdom Metazoa; phylum Chordata; class Actinopteri; order Acipenseriformes; family Polyodontidae; genus Polyodon; species Polyodon spathula. The sequence goes on from NC_054545.1 coordinate 19,521,307, forward strand.
TGGAGGTGGGTTGTCAAGGATTTGTGGCACACTCTACATCCCGGTTTCTCAGAGATGTCGGGTTCAATGACCATGAGTTGTGTCGCACAGTGAAGAACTTATCTGAAGCAGCAGCAACAGGCTGTGGTTGAGACGGAAAGATTCTTGATAGGGATCTCAAGCACAATAGAAAGAAAGCAACGCTGATGTACAGGTAAGTAAGCTGGGCTGAGCTGAGTCGGGGTGGAGGGGGGTGATGCTGGGACACCAGAATCACTGGTGAGCCCTCGAGGTGTCGTGGGCTAGTCAAGGAAACACAGAGAATGGAAGGTGCCCACTTGAAGACCCCAGAGATGTACCCTACTTAGCTCAATCCAGACGGTTGTCATGCTGATGCGCTGGGGAAAATGCACTGGGTTGATCCCCGGAGCCAGCATCGCAGCCGTTGTGTGCTGATGCGCTGGGGGGGCAAAATGAGCTGATCCCTGGAGCCAGCATTACACTTCAGCAATCAACACCAGACAGAAGGATATCTACATCATCAGATGGAAAACAAAGCAAATGGATGGAGATGCAGATGGATCACATTAGTTTACTGCAAAGTTAAGTCTTAGTTGGTGCTTATCTTGGCAAGAGCAGAGTTCAAATCAGCATGAAGTTCAACTTCTACTCTCATGTAATGGTAAATCCATATATATATATATATATATATATATATATATATATATATATATATATATATATATATATATATAGAATATACATTGTCTAACAGGTCTGGTCACATGTTTTTCTTCTCCAACTAAATACTTCGACACAGAATGCCAGGAAATGCTGTAGCGTGCGTTTATTATGTACAACAAAAAGAAAATAAACGAAACAAATCCTATCTCAGGCCTTAACTAAACAAACATTTCCCTAACTAATAACAAGGCAGGCTAAGCCTGTTACCTTGTCACCAAAACCAAATCGTAATCCAAATACCTTTCCAAAAGTTTGTTGTCCCATTTCCATAATACTCATAATAACCAGCTTACTCTACCAACCAAACACCTACCATCACCCACACAAAACACACACACACACATCAGACCCTTTTAAACTTAACTAATTAATCCCCTAATTAGTCAACTGATTTAACCTGGACTTGGCCCTTGACGCCAGTAACCTCTACTGGGTCCTAATGCCCCCCATGTATGGTCCTCTATTAAATAAGACCTATTTACTTTAAACCAGATTTAATTATTTTAACTCTCATTTATTTATCACACCATTATCATTTAGTAGTTAATCAATTATCCCATCTTTAGTTTTAACCTCAAGCACATTAAATTATTTAATTTCTTTGTTTACCCTCCAGTTAGTTTATGTTCTCCTTTACATAATATATATATATTATATATATATATATATATATATATATATATATATATATATATATATATAATGATAATATCTATATATTAATATATTATTTGTCAAAACAAGTGATATTAACACTTTTCAAAAACAAATAAGGCATATAAATGATGAACATTGACGAATGTAGGGGAATAATTGCATAGAACCATTCCTGTACCTTTTACTGTACTACAATTATTCACTGAGTTATATGCTTTAAAGCATTTTGAGTTTATGATCTATTAAGTTTATAGAAATAAAGTAAATGTATTAAACTGCAGGTACGTATAGCTGAAAACCAAACTGTGGGTGGTGTGACAAAAGGAGTTGGCTCCAGCTTATCAGTTGATCAGGGCGAACCCACCTTTCCACCTAACCTTTATTGTACTACCTTGTAAATACCTGTCCCCCTTTCTTTGTTACACCAACTGAGTTGGCTCTAGCTTATTGGTTGAAAGGGAAACCACCCTGTCTCTCTGTAAAGGTATAATAACTTTATGCTAACTCTGTATGGGAGAACACTGCTCGGGCTTCCTAACACTGATGTGTTGAGCTGTAATTAATCACCTAATTACTGAGACAGTTGATTGGATACTGGATATGGAGTGATTTCAGCTGTTGAAATGCAAGCTTGAAAAAAAGCAACATGCCACGTCTGTCAAGAGAGCAGCGCCTTCGTGCAATCGACATGTTGGAGGCTGGACTAGGGCAGCGTACTCTGGCTCGCTGTCTTGGGTGCTCACAGCCAGCAATTTCAAACATGGCAAGACGGTATAACCAGACACAGTCTGTCATTGACAGGCCATGAATTGGGAGACCAAGAGTCACAACACCTGCCCAAGATCGACAGATCATTTTGCAGCATCTTTGTGATGTCAATTGTTAATCAGCACAATAAAAATTCACTGCACCTGCTTTAAAATAGGTGTCATTTTTTGATCACATCTAGTGAATTTTATCCAAATATAATAAAAAATTAAGAGTGGTACAGTAATTACAGCTGTGAGTCTGTTGGGATAGGTCTCTACCAACTTTGCACACCTAGATTTGGCAATATTTGACCATTCTTCTTTACAAAACTGTTCAAGCTGTCAAGTTACCTGGGGAGCGTTGATGGACAGCAATCTTCAAGTCATGCCACAAATTTTCGATTGGATTTAGGTCGGGGCTCTGACTGGGCCACTCAAGGACATTTACCTTTTTGTTCCTTAGCCACTCCAGTGTAGCTTTGGCTGTGTGCTTTGGGGTTGTCATGCTGAAAGGTGAGCTTCCATCCCAGTCTCAGCTTTCTTGCAGAGGGCAGCAGGTTTTCCTCAAGGACTTCTCTGTACTTTGCTCCATTCAATTTCCCTTCTATCCTGACAGGTGTCTCAGTCCCTGCCGATGAGAAACATCCCCATAACATGATGCTGCCACCCCCATGCTTCACAGTAGGGATGGTGTTCTTTGGGTGATGCACTGTGTTGGGTTTTCACCAAACATAACTCTTTGCATTTAGGCCCAAAACTTCCATTTTAGTTTCGTCAGACCACAAAACTTTTTGCCACATGGTTACAGAATATCCTGACTGTATTTTTGCATACTTCAAACAGGATTCAAGGTGGTCTTTCTTGAGTAATGGCTTCCTTCTTACCACCCTACCATACAGGCCAGATTTGTGGAGTTCTTGAAATATTGTTGTCACATGCACACTTTGACCAGTGTTGGCCATAAAAGCCTGTAGCTCTTGCAAAGTTGCCATTGGCCTCTTGGTAGCCTCTCTGATCAGTCTCCTTCTTGCTTGGTCATCCAGTTTGGAGGGACAGCCTGATCTAGGCAGGGTCTTGGTGGTGCCATACACCTTCCACTTCTTAATATTCATCTTGACTGTGCTCCAAGGTATATTCAAGGCCTTTGATATTTTTTTATACCCATCCCCTGATCTGTGCCTTTCAACAACTTTGTCCCGGCGTTCTTT